>NW_024419327.1:0-14224 GCF_014898765.1 Herpailurus yagouaroundi
ACATGACCTGAGACTTGTTTTTGGTGAGATAGGAAAAGGGCAAGAACTGTGAAGGCAGGAAGGCACTCTTTCCCTTTCCAATGCAGTGTCATTGTCACCAATATGGGGATTTCTCCGCAACAGACAGCATACTTTCCAGTTGACAGTTACTGGACCTCAAGACTCTCAACTCTACATGCTCGAATTCACCATTTCATCTTGCGTTTTTAAGTAAGACAGATAAGAGAAAAACACTTTCCATAAGTAATGATTGCACAAAAATTTGAGTGCACCTAACACAACAGGATTGTGCATTGCAATAAACAAAGACCTTGAGGCATAAATATAACTAGGAGAAGATAAAGATGGTGGGAAATAGTTCATGTCAGATAGCTTATAAATGGTTTTCTTGTTGGAATATATATACACACACACACACACACACACACACACACACACACACACATCTGTATATGTGTGTGTGCATACACACACACAAACACACACGTTTTCCCCATTCATGTTGAAAATTCAATGTTCAGCATTACAAGAGGAAGAGACTATGAGGCACCTAAGTGGTTCAGTCAGTTGAGTGTCAGACTCTTGATTTCGGGTCAGGTCATGATTCCAGGATCATGGGATCTAGCCCTGTGTTGGGCTCCACGCTGAGTGTGGATCCTGCTTAAGATTCTCTCTCTTTCCCTCTGCCTCTCTCCCCCACTTGTATGCCCTCTCTCACTAAAATAATAATAATAATAATAATAATAATAATAATAATAAAGAATAATTTAAAAATAACTTCTTTAAAAAAGGAAGGGACTATACACTTTACATTTTCCCCATTACCTCTCAACTGTCTTTGAGAATTTTCTATGTATCTTGGAGGGCAGAGCTGAATGATGTGATAATTAGTTGTGAACATAAAAGATAAATCCTAGTCCTGGAAATGGCAAAAGTCATCATGGTGGTCGTAGTGAAATTCCAGGTCCCAGGGCAGGAGGTTGGACTCCCAGAGGCCCGCTGTCTACTGTGGTAATGGCAAGCTAATATACTGTGCTTACCTCACCCAATACCAATGAACAAAGCACAATGAACTAATACCAAGTCTTAGCACTTCCTAATTCTTCACATTCCTCTCTCTCTCTGAGATAGCAAGGCAGCATGTGCACTTTGAAGGGTGTCTTTTAAAATTTCATTAAAGTGCTCAACTTTTCTGATGTTCTCCTTTAACAAACCATGTGGAATGAGTAATAATAATTCGTTATTTTACTTGTGTTTTTAGAATGCAATCTAGGCAAAGAAGGGATTCTTACCTTCCATTTAAGAGCTTCATCAGAGAGAAACTTCCGTTCTCTCTTAGTTTCCTGAAGATGTTTCTTTAATTCATTGTTTTATAAAACATGAAAAAGGAATCAGAATTCAAAAAAAAAAAAAAACCAAAAAGCATAATGCTAGATAAACCTGTCTTGTAATGTGTGACTCCTTTCACAAATAGAGAGGTAGCTCTTTACATTTGTGAAGCTTGTCTTCAATTGGGACTGTTTATAGAACACATGAAATAGGTCAGTAGGATGCTCTACCAGAGTGGAAGTAACCAAAATGAAATCACACAAAATATTTGAAAGGGCAATGCTACCTTCTATTCCCAAGTGGATATATCTTCAGCAAGTTCTTTGTTTTCTTTCTTAAAATTATTGATCTTCATGGTTGTTTGCTGTAAACTAACTAAAAGGAGATAAAAACAATTTCTGAGGTTGTTACCAAACCAGTTATATCGAATAATCCCAGTGTTTTAGCCGCACAGACACATAACCTGACAGGTGGGTGTAACTAACAGTTTAGCTTTCCCGTGTGTCTGAAGAAATCAAGTTTCGGCAGCATTTTAAACCGAAGAAAGCCTATTTCAATGAGATTCCTATTTAAAATATTGTCCAAAATGGAGAAATGCAATAAAATATCTTCTGCTAATTTCTCTCTTATCTGGAAGCACCCTTCTTGGAAAATTCAGTCCCTTTAAATAGTCACCACCAGAGATGAAACAGAAAAAGCAAATCCTATCAACTTACGTTTCTCTCCTCCAAGTATTAAGGTACACAGAGAGGTCCCAGCAAATAAAGGAACAAACAAGAACAAAAAAACATCATTTAGTCTGGATTTGAGCCACTCACACCCCCAGGTGCTATTTGGAATTCCACACAAAGAAAGCTCAAACTGCTGCTGACTGACTACTCAAAGGTCTTGGATGACTTCCTCCTGCTCACAGATTGCCTTTCATGAACCCTAGGCCAGGAGCCCTGGAGGACAAGGTCTTTGGAATCAAACATACGGGTACCATCTCAGCTTTACACTTAGTGGCTGAAGGATCTGGATTAATGGCAATTCCAAGAAGACAAACTTTTTTCATCCCGACATGCGAGTATTACCCTCCAACCTTAAAGGAATATTATTCAACACACAGGAAGCACCCAATTACAGGTGGATAGCACACGTAAGCTCTAGAACAGACTCCTCTAGCAGGGATTAATTCTCTTATCTGACCACAGAGTGCAAACTTCTATTGGCCGGCCCACTGGGAGAGCTCTCATGCCCTGAGATCACTCTTCTCCCCACCACCACCACTGCATTCAAAGGGATGAACACCAGCCTTTGAGGGCTCCTTACGTGTCGGGCAGCCACCCTGGCTCTCAACAGACAGCACCACAGCATCACCACAGTCTATGGAGCCCATGCAGAGTACATTTCCCCCATTTGTGTCACATTCACTTCTCATTCTTCCCTGGCATGGACGGCTCCTTGCACCTCAGACTCAAAACCTTGGTTTAAACCTCTCTTGTGACACACACCCTGCCTGGCAATATCTGGCTTCTTCTCTAAGCTTAGGCTTCTTGATAGACTCAAAAAGGGTTTTCTTATCTCCACATTTCAGCAAGAGCCGGGTCATGGCAAAGTGCTCACTCCACACCTCAGGCTCATATCATCACGTGTTTCCTAATCATTTCTATGTAAAATTACACTCATTTCATTCCCTCTACTTTGGTGACGTGTTCCTCCTCGTGATCTCTTATCTTAAGGGATGGCAACTCCCCTCCACATTGTCACTTAGGCCCCAAACAGGGAAGAGAAAGATTTTCAAGAGTTAACATGCCAATTAGACATCAGAAATCACCATATGTATCCCTAGTTGAATGAAAATGCACATCAAGGGGTGCCTGGGTGGCTCAGTTGGTTGAGTGTCCAGCTCTGGGTCAGGCCATGATCCCACGTTTTGTGGGTTCTACCCTCACATCGGGCTCTGTGGTAACAGCTGGGAGCCTGGAGCCCACCTTGGAGTCTGTGTCTCCCTCTTTCTGTCCCTCCCCCACTCGCACTTTGTCTCTCTTCCTCAAAAAGAAACAAACATGAGAAAAACCCACATCAAACACCAGTACTGAGAAAATATTACAAAGAAAACTAAAGCTTGAATTCTTACCTTGATATTCTCGAGGTTCTAAGAGAGGAAGAAACAAAATTAAGTTTGCTGTCAAAACATATTGTTAGTAAAAAACCCAGTGTTCATGATACATACTAAAATAATACTCCAATGAAATGACAATAATCATTTAATTTTGCCTAATGAATTCACAGGATTAAAAAATGAGAAAAAATTAGAATTTCCTATTTAAGTCATGATACTTCACAAACATTTCCGTTAAAACGCACAATGTATATAGCTTATTTTTGACCCCCGAATCGATTTACATTTTCCCAAATGAACATTGAACCTATGCAATTTTGAAAATTGATAATGCAGACATTTTTTAAAAATGCACTAAATCGTCATTTCCCTGACTTTTTCTTTTTAAACCCAGGTTCCACACTGAAGTTTAGAACTGGGATTATTTTTAAATCCTGAAATAAAGAAAAAAGGAAGGAGGAAGGAAGGAAGGAAGGTAGGAAGGTAGGCAGGCAAATTCTAATATTTTTCAAGTAGTTAACATAAATTAAGTATTTACAAACCAGGTTAAAATAGAAAACTCAATAATATTAAACATAAGAAGTCAATGACTTCTGTTGTACATTCGTAAAGTATCTAAAGAAACTCCTTTGGAATATCTCCAAAAATATGCCCAAAATTTATGGAAGAATGGGAGAAAGTAACAATAAAAAATGTACTAGAGATACAACTGATAATGTTATATGGATAGATGTTTACAGATAGGGACTTAGAGGAGTAGTGACTATTATAAACATGGGATTCTTATTCCCCCCAAAATATACTTCTAGTTCACTTTCTAAAAACATTGAGGTTTTCTTTCAATGTTTACTTTGATTCTGAACCACAGCTCGAAGTGTCAGATTTCTGAAGTAAATAAAGATTTGCCTAATCAGGTGATCTTCTCTATGCTGATGACATCTAGGAGATTTTAAGTTCCTTGAATACACAGCTCCAAGTGGCCAATGAAAGGAATTCACATTCCTATTTCACAGTATTGCACCTAAATCAATCATTAAGAACTATGAAAATTACTTCTAAAAGAATGCTAAAGTCCTGGATATGGTGCCCAAAAGAACACATATCATTTTACAAAAACTAGACTAACCAGCACTGTAGGAGCAAATACACCCACAATGCAATTCACACGAATTCACATACGAAGCTTTAATTTTGTGCGAATGAACCACTCTAGAAAGTAGCCTCCAAAATGTGTAACATTTGTTTCTTCAGCTCTCAGAAGTGAGGTCACTAAAATGCGTGCTGGTGGGAAATGTACATGTCTTTGAGTGGCCACTGTCTGAAAGAGAGCAGGGGCTGTCAGCACAATGATCATGGGTATCGAACACACAAAAGACAAGCCATACTGGCATGAATGTAAACATCCTCCCTCGTGGGTATTCTTGAAACATCTGGCAACTGTCTGGCTGCTGATATTCATAGTTGACTTTTTTTTTTTTTAATTATTGTCAAGTTACCGAACATAGAGTGTATATAGCGTGCTCTTTGTTTTGGGGGCAGATTCCGTGATTCATCGTTTACATACAACACCCAGTGCTCATCCCAACAAGTGCCCTCCTCGATGCCCATCACTCATTTCCCCCCACCCCCGCATCAACCCTCAGTTCTCTGCATTCAAGAGTCTCTTATACTTTGCCTTCCCTTCTATTCAAAACTACATTTTCCCCTTCCCTCCCCCCATGGTCCTCCATTAAGTTTCTCAAGTTCCACACATGAGTGAAAACGTTCGATATCTTTTTCTGACTGACTTATTTCACTTGACATAATACACTCCAGTTCCACCCACATTGTTACAAATGGCAGGATTTTATTCTTTGTCAATGCCAACTAGTATTCCATTGTATATATATACCACATCTTCTTTATTCATCAGTTGATGGACATTTAGGCTCTTTCCATAATTTGTTGAAATTATTATTGAAAGTGCTGCTATACATGTGCCCCTATGAATCAGCACAGGGAGGAGAGCATTTTAAGAGAAATAGTTCATTAGCTTCTCTCCTGGGAGCCCTGGGACAACACCCAGATGGTTGACGGCCCCAGGTGTTCTGGGCAGGGAGGGCCTAGCAGGTGGCCAGGGTCACCCCAGTTATTAGTGGAGCAGAGAGCAGGGGAAGATGCAGCAGTGGACAGAGTTGGGGGCCTTGAAAAGGTGAGATGATTCATGGAGGCGAGGTAGTGTCCCCAAAGCCAGTGTCAGCTTCCCATCTGGGGAGCCCTTTGTGGCTCCTAGGGGCAGGACCAGGAGCCAAGAGTTTGAGATCCAGCTGTGCTGCTTCCCAGCTGTGTGACCTAGACTGGTTTGCTTCAGTAAAATGGTGTCCTTCCATGTCCATGCCTGTGTCCATAACTGTGGTGAGGACAAGAGAAAGCCATGTACTGAGCACCTGTGCACATTAACCTCACCATCTACGGGGATGCAGGATCATCAAGCCCAATGGTCAAGAATGAATTCTTGTTACGTTTTATGGTGCGAAGAGGTGTTTTCATTTCAGCATGGGGACAGGACCGATTGGAAGGAAGAGCTGCACTGGGAAAGTGAGGAGCAATTAACTGTATACTTTTAAGTTTGGGGGTGGAGAGGCTAGAGGTAACCTATCTCTAAAGGGATTTGTGCATGTTAAAGAAGACTCATGGGATCCTGGAGGTCTGGCTGTTGTGAAGACAGGGTTGCTTTCAGTCTCTAGCCAATCATCAATATTTAGTGCCATCAGTGCCTTGAGCAGGGTCTCACTCTGCATGTCTCAGAGATTTTTCAGTGTGCTGCAGATTGTGAGAGAATTTAATCTTGACTATGATTCTCTTGCCTTTGTGCTCCTCCTCATTTCCCCCATGAATAATTTTTTAAGTTTCTTTACTTTGAGAGAAATATAGAGTGAGCAGGGGAGGGGCAGAGAGGGAGGGAGAGAGAGAATCCCAAGCAGGATCCACTCTCATATTGCTGAGCCCGATGTGGGGTTGAACTCACAAGCCATGAGATCATGACCTCAGCTGAACTCAAGTGTCAGAGTCTTAACTGAGTGAGAGACCCAGGCACCTCGCCCCCCGCCGCCCCCTGAACAATTCTGAACCTTAAATCTTTAAGGTTGTTGAAGGCAGGGGGAAGGCCTCATCTTCTGTAACTTCTTCTTGCCGAATAGAGATGTAGAGATGTCCCTACATCATGGGTCAACATTGATTAGTCAGGAATGTATAGGGGATTTAGGAAAAGTGGAGGCAGCTGAGTCCAATGTGGATCCCAAAGAAGTATGTGTGTGGTGGTAAGGACCATTTGTCAACCTGAAGTTATTGTAGTGCTGGAGTCTTGGCACCAAGCAGAGAAACTTTGGAAAAGGCAACGTATGAGTATTAATATGGCTATAAGAATGAGAAGTCCAACAAAGAGACCCTTTATCGTTGACCCCAGTCGTCCTGAGAAGCAGGGCTTAACCAGTCTTTTAAAGAGAGGGAAGTATTTTTGCATAGCCTTAATTTGAGTACACATGTCAGTTGGTAACCCTGCCATAATTCTGGAGTAATATTTCTGGATAACCTGGAGTGCATACATAGCACTCTGCTTTCATGAAGCATAGGTGCCTCCTTGGGCTGCAGTTAAGATACCAAGGGCCATTCGGTTTTGGAGGGCCACTTTTTAAACTGAGCTGCGTCTGTTTAAAGATGAATAGTTTATGCTTGGCTAAAGCCTCTATTTGTAATTTTATATCAATAGAGGTGGCCCCTGGGGCATATATGGCTAAGGGATCAAACCATCAAGAAGCCCTCTTTGTTTGATGTCTAACTTCAACAATATCCTAATTATGAGGAATCATGGGCAAGTGGGAGAAAACTTGTTCGAGCCAGGCCAGAAGCCAAGCCAAATACTTGCCATCACACATGCCTGCAATACCTGTAGGTGTGGGTGAATTCCTCTTCTCAAGGTCCCCCAAATATCCTGAGGTCCCTGTACCTCCTGGGAAGTGATATTCCTGACTCTCCTGGTAAGGCTGCTGGGAAACCTGTAAGCAAGGTATCAGGCCAACAGTTCCAAAGGGCTTTCCTGGCTTACTTTTCATTTCTTTAAATGTGTGTTTATTTTGGAGAGAGAAAGAGAGAGGGGGATGAGTGGGGGAGGGTCAGAGAGAGGGTGACAAAGGATCTTAGCAGGCTTTGTGCTATCAGTGCAGAGTCTGATACGGGGCTCGAACTCACGAACTATGAGGTCACGACCTGAGCTGAAGTCAGACGCTTAACTGACTGTGCCATCCAGGCGTCCCCTGGCTTTATGTTTCATAAAGGCAACCTCAGTTCCTTAAAGCTGTATGGTCATATCTGAGTCTATGTATGTCCCTCTGAAATATGACATTCCAGTCAAAGCTTTGGTAAAATAACCAATACTTTCAATAGTGTCCTGTTACAAGGAGAACAGATTCTTAGTGAACTTAGGAAAACAACTGTAATTACCTTGTAAGAAAGAACTTTTGAATTTCAGAAGGTTGAGGTAGAGAGGAAAGTTAGATGCATCGTTGTTCACAAATGAATGTTTTACCATGTTTCTGTAAGTCATAGAGACTCCTGTTAAGAGAGTTTCCTTAATCTGGCAGAGCAAACATCAGAGAACAAGTAACATTTCCAACAAGAGTCACGAAAATTATAATCATTTTCTTCAGTTCATTTAGTTCCATGTTACTAATTCTTGCTCAGTTTGAATGTAGCTTTCGTTAGTTCTGGAAATTCTTACCCATTGCAGCTTTATGATTTTTTTAAGTTTATTTATTTGTTTGAGAGAGACAGAGGCAGCATGAGAGGGGAAGGGAGAGGGAGAAGGAGAATCCCAAGCAGGCTCCACACTGTCAGTGTAGAGCCCGACAAGGGGCTCAGTCTCATAAACCATGAGATGGTGACCTGAGCCAAAATCAAGAGTCTGATGCTTAACTGACTGAGTCGCTCAGGTACCCCAGTTTTATGATTTTAAAGCTATCAAAAACCTGCATTTGTTTAAAAAGAAGTCCTTTGCATGAATTCGCTTGAAGATGAAACACATTTTGCAAATGACAAAAGACCATAATACAGCTGACAAGAAAATTCAGTTATTTCTGTGACATAGAACGCTTCGATAATCAGAATATCAAGGGATATTAAAACTTCAGGAATTTCATATCTATATCTGTCTCTATCTATCTTTTTCCCTATATGAACCGTTATAGCTTTGGCCCAAGCAATACAAGCTTAAGTTTATCGTTATTTGTTTGTGCATTCCAAGTATCTTAACATACCAAATAAACAAGCCTACTTGGTCAAAAAAGACTTCATTTACTATTGAAATCTTGGGAAAGTTTTAATGTTCATGCCTAAATAGGATTATGGATCATTATACAACTTAAACTTATTTATTTAACCAAGGTGACAAGAGATTCCAAAGGCCAATAGATAGGGTACTATACTTGTTAGTAAAACTTAGCTCCTTTAACATTGTGATGTTTTAACTTTCGTAACAAACCAAAGACCTGCTAAAGGCAAAACAGGGAACCTTTGGTTTTCTGGGCAAGCAAAACAAAAGAGAAAACAAGATTTATGTTTTCTTACCAAGTGCAAACTAACAATCCAAGAAAACGTTGTCTTTTTTTGGCAGAGAGAAAGCAGAATTGTAATCTTCTAACTGTGTACCTCTAGAATCCGTTCATTTTGCGGTGCCTGTGGAGCGCAGTTGCTTGAGCATCCCACTCTTGATTTTGGCTCAGGTCATGGGATCAAACCCCGAGTCAGGCTATGCACTAAGCGTGGAGCCTGCTTGAGATTCTCTCTCTCTGCCCCTCCCCCATGTGTGCACATACTGTCTCTCAAATACGAAATGAAGAAAGTCCATTCATTTCAATGTTAGTCTGTGCTGATGACATATAAAATTATTGTCTAGAGACTACCCTTCACAAACTTCCTACAACTTTCTTTCACACTCAGATTTTGTCCCAAGCCATTTCTTTCCAACCAACCAATCTCATTTTAGGAGAAAATTACTTTCTTTTACCTCAACAAAAAGTATTCCCATTCATCACGTCTTCCTTACACATCTCTTCGCTCTTTTACATGCAGAGTTACTTTCCTTATTTCCATCAGTCTTATTTACATTTAGCAGAAGAATTTTCACTCTTAGAAACCTTAGTCTCCAGTGAAAACTAAGTAGCAACCACTTGTTAACTCTTATACCAGAATTCTTCTAGATCTAAAATTTATAAAACTACATTTTATAATTAAAAAACATGTTTTTCCGTGGTACAATCTTTTAATAAACACAAATCATTTGGGTCCAACAGCCCCATTATATCCTCAGCTTCTCTGTAATAAGAAGCCAAAAGTACAAATCTACATTCTGTAATCAATGCTACAGCACTCAGTCCTATTTGGAAAAGGCCTAGATGGCCAAAGGATTCAGTTGTATTTATCATTTAACCAAAACTTTCAAGTTAAATACTTTGAAAGCTATCTTAACCATTATCCAAGAAAACTTTGAGACAGACAAAAGTCAGAACCATTTTAAGTCCTCTTTTTGCTAACAAATTGCCACAGAAATAACACAAGCTTATTTGACTTTCTGCACACCTTCGTAGAATAAATGTTTTATATTTGATGCTGACAACTCCAAAGACCCGTCCATTTTCATTAAGCCAACAAATGTCGTTTAAATACCATGTATATTTCACCCGGGCCACTAAAATGTCAATCAGTTTGTTCCCCATTGTCAATTTTTACCTGGGGCTGTGGCTGGAACTCTGAAGTGGGAGGGGTTAAGTCCAAGAGGGTACTCTTTGCTCCTTGACAGCAAGGGTAGGAGAAGGCGTCAGAGGTACTGAGGATGTATAGGAGTCTTTAGGGGTCTATGCGGGTACCACCGCACCCCAGGTGGTACAGAAACAGGTGGAAGGGTCCTGGGGAGGCTCACCTGTCTCCCTCACTTGACCTGGCCCCATGCAACACCCCCACGCTAAGTGTACCCTGTCCCCACTCTGTGCTCCTGTCCCCATGGCCACACTACCCTGGCCACTCCCTGGAATCCAGGCCTGGACACAGCTTTCCATAAGCCACTGACACGGGGTGCCCAGCACCGGGTTGGAACCAGGAAAACACCCCCTTCCATGACAACTTAGATGGGATAGGTCATGCCAGGGTCTGTGTATTCTGTCTGCCTGTGCTGGCCTCCAGTGGAGTGCCAGAGTTATGTGGAGTGTGCGTGTGTGTGCGTGTGTGTATCTAAATTTACGTTATGCACCTGTTCGTGTGAATTCTGTTTCTGTGAGTCTATTGACTGTGGACATGAGTTTCTTGTTATTTGGTTGTTTTCATGTTTGTCACTTGGGTTTATTTGTATGTATGTGTATCTGTGTCTGTCTCTGAATGAGTATATATCCTCTGTGCAGACCTCTGTGTCTGTGACTGTATCATCTTTATCTTCCAGGGACACGGGTCTCTGTGGTGGGAGTGTCTGTGTGTATCTGTGTTTCATGTCTGTGCGTGTATTGGTTGTGCATGTGATTCTGAGGCCCCTTTGGGTGTTCTTGATCATACCTGTGTGTGTGTGTTTTCTGTGTGTGTGTGTGTTTAGCGTGTGCAGAGTTTGCTTTATGGGGCTGTTACACGTGGCCCTGCGTGTGTGTGTCTGTGTGGGTGAGTGTGCTCCCCTCAGGGTGTCACTGACTATGTCTGCAGCGTGGTTCTGTGTGTGAGTCTGTCCATGAGTCCCATACCCGAGTACCCAGATGAGGCTGCGGGTGATTCCATGCCCGTGTGTCTCTGTGCTTATGGTGTCTGTTTCTTTCTGTGAGTGTGTATGTCTGTACCCCTAGGAATGAGCGGCTGCAGAGGAGACCCTTCAAGGATGAGTCCTGGGGTGGGTGAGCAGGAGACAATCTGGGCTGCCCTCAACCTGAGGCTCAGCTCCCTCTGTCCATTTTTCTCCTGTCCTCCAGTGTCCCCGCCTTGTGTTGCCACCTCAGTCCCCAAGGATGGATGGAGTGAAAGGTCAACTCACAGGACCACAGGCCAGTGGCTGGGAGGGCTCCAGGTGGAAGGAGGGCTTATTTAGTATGGGGAGGGCTCCTAGACCCTGGTGAGGATAAGGGATTCCTGGGCCCTGGAAGAGGTGAGTGAGCGGGGGGCCCCTAGGGAGGCCCGGGGAAACAGAGCTCCTGGGCCCCATGGAAGGAATGCAGGATTGGGCACCCCAGGAAAGAGCTGGAGGAGTCCTACAGGACTCGTGAGTCCCCAAAGGGCAGATCCCTCACTCACCTGTGCTGGTACAGGCTGGGGCCGGGAAGCAGCAGCAGCAGCATCCAGAGGCAGCAGGGGCAGCAGATCCCTGGGATGGTGGATGGAGCAGTGAGCCATGGTCTTGCAAGCAAGGGGAATCACCACGCTGGGCTGCCCTCGGCCCTTACCCCCTGCCCCAGCCACCTCACTGTCTCTTGCCCTGGCATCACCCTCCAGCAGGGCATGGGCAAGCCAGGCAGGGATGGGTACCTGGGGCCACAGGAGTGTCTCCCATGACCTCTGTGTGCTAGCTGTTGAATGGGCATAAGGAGTCACCCAGGGCCCCTGGAACAAGGAGGGGGAATCCAGCCCTGGAATCTTCTCTGATGGGACTTGGGGAGAATTATGGAGGGACAGCATTTAGGGCCAGTTCATTGTCAGGATAAAAGCACAACACGAGGTCACCTTGGAGGCCGAGGTCAGTGTTTTCTTACGCAGGCCGCATTTGGAGCACTCACCCAGGGATTTGGAGGAAGGAGAATAACTGATATTAATGTAAAAGAACAGAAATGCTGGACCGTGGGCACTCCTGATGCTCTTACAAAACAATGCCCATCCCTCCGTCCTCATCCTCTCCATAGTGGGGAAACTGAGGCAGTCAGGGATTTGGTCAAGATCACAGAGTGGTTTCTGGGTGTTTTGCTGATTACATGTGACCAACCTCCTTTTTCCAAAGTTCACTACTTTAATCTTACCAGTGATGTTTTTGGGCAACTCTGGGACAAATTTCACCTGGTTGAGGATGAAGCAAACCCATCCCGAATGAGTCCTGTTGTCATTTCCTACCAATGACCCGTGCGTCGCCTTTGTCCCTGCCCAGTCCCCCAGACAGGTTGGTACCATGTGGTGGCCTCACTAGGCTCCACAAAGAATGTCACATTGTCCCGTGACCCGGTAAGCTGGATGCAGCCCCGTGACGTGCTCTGACCAGTGAAACGTGAGTGGGAGCGAAGAGTGCCACCTTGAACACAACAGTTGGGAACAGCTGTGTCTGGCCACCTCTCTGTCCATCTCTTATGGCACCTGGTAGTTACCTATGGTGGGTGCTCTTTTATCCTGGTCCCAGGAGGACCATGGTGGACATGTGGCTTGAGCAAGGAAAAGATTTCCGTTATTACAAGCCATTAAGACTTCGGGGCCATTTGTTACGCACAATAGCATCTAGCCCATCCTAACTGGGATGCATCCTCCGTTCTCCTCTCTATGAGGCAGGCAGCACAGCCTAACATTGGAAGCATGATGTCTGTTGTCAGATACACGTGAATTTGAGTTCCAGCTCCATCCTTTTATTAACCCCTACCGCAGGCAATTACTTGGAGTCTGGGAGCCTCCATTTCTGCTCCGTAAGATGGATGGTTACATGATCTGAGGTTTGAAGGTGATTAAATGAAACAATAAAACATGTAAATCTTTGAGTCTAGGGCCTGGCACGCACAGTGAATGCTCAGTCAATAGTAGCTGTATAGCTTTATGTCCTGATTGTAACATTCAGAAAAGCTGCAACTGGTTACAAAAGAAAAGAAGAAAGTGTTAATCCCTGTGGCCTATGTTTCCTTTCAAACTGTTTTTCAGCAAATAGGATAATATGTATATTCATTCATACCCTGCGCTTTTCCCTTGGTAAGAAATTGTTGTGATATTTTTATGTGACAAATAAAAGACCTGCATCTTCTTTTTAAATTATAGCACATTAGCTATCTTGACTTCCCTATTGCTGGACATTTCCATAGGTTGCCCATGGCACTGTAAACAAACGAAGCAGAATGAAAACTATCAGAATGCATTGTTTGCTAGAATAAATATTTGTTAACTTTTCTTTGCTCTGTATCTATGTACTAGGTTGCAATGTAGAATGTATTTCTTATTACTAATAATGTTTTAAAAGGTATGGAGTTGTTGATTTGAATTTTTTTCAAATTTTGAAACATTACACATCATATTTTTTTTTTAATTTCAGGAATAGAACTTAGTGATTCATCACTTACATATAGCACCTAGTGCTCATCCCAATAAGTGTCCTCCTTAATTCCCTTCACTCATTTAGCCCATCTTCTCACTCAACACCCAACCTGCAACCCTCCTTTTTTCCGTCTGTATTTAAGAGCTTCTTACACTTTGTCTCCCTCTCTGTTTTAATATTATTTTTCTTTCCTTCCCTTCTGTTCATCTGTTTTGTTTCATAAATTCTGCATATGACTGAAATCATGTGATATTTGTCTTTGTCTTCTTTGACTTAGCATAATACACTGTACTTCCAACCACTTTGTTGCAAATGGCAAGATTTCATTCTTTCTGATCACGGAATAATATTCCATTGTGTATATATACCACATCTTCTTTATCCATTCATCAGTCGGTGGATATTTGGGATCTTTTCATACTTTGCCTATTGTTGATAATGCAGCTATGAACATTGAGGTGTTGGTGACCCTTTGAATCAGCAGTCCTGTTGCCTTTGGATAAATACCTAGTAGT
>NW_024419328.1:0-6180 GCF_014898765.1 Herpailurus yagouaroundi
GAGCACTGGGTGTTGTATGGAAACCAATTTGACAATAAATTTCATATTAAAAAATAAAATAAATTTTAAAAATATACTTCAGGAGCGGGAGAGATTGCCAGTAGCACAGCAGTCCCAGGGCAGATGCCGTGAGAGGCAGCACCTGGGGAGCTTATTCTCGCATGCTCTGGGAGCCTCCAAACCAAGACCAAAAGAGGAACACATCTTAAGATTAACATGTTTTGATTAATTAATTAAATTTAAACATTTCTCATTTGAAAACATGAAAATGCTTCCTGTTCACTTTCTTTCCAATTGTTTTCTTTCTGTTTCCTGGAAATGTTGGAAATAACATCCCTTATCAGCACATATATGTTCCTGACAGAAATCCTATGTTCTGCAAATGTTTAAGTGGTAAAACTTATAAGATGAAACACACACACACACACACACACACACACACACACACACACACACGAAACAGTATATCCAGAAAATCTTAAATCTCAGAGTGAGTTTTCTGGGTACAATAGAATTCTCTAACTGTAGGCATAAGAAACCCATAAGAAACTCAGAAACGCAGAGAACAAACTGACGGTTGATGGTGCGTGGGTGGGAGAGGGGAAACTGAGTGATTGGCATTGAAGAGGGCATTTGTTGGGATGAGCACTCGATGTTATATGTAAGCGATGAATCACAGGAATCTACCCCCGAAACCAAGAGTACACTGTATACACTGTATGTTAGCTAACTGGACAATAAATTATATTAAAAAAAAAGAAGAAAGTAGCCCAAATTTCATGCAAAAAATATTCTGGTAATGATTGATGGCTCCTCCCTGAGGCAACTGAAGAACCCTGGTGCAGAAACTACCTTGTGCTTTTCTGTGCCCCAAATCATATGTCTGAACCTATTTCTTACCTCCATCCCATTCCAGAACATTTGCCTTAGCTGTAAGATACTTTATATAGTTTTGAAATTCGAAAAAAAACCCTGAAAGAAACAAAGCCAAAAAAAAGGCATCAGGTCCTTTTTTGGTCTGTGTTTATACTAACCAAACAAAGAAACAGCTAACAAAATTTCCTGTCCTTTAATGTTTATCCAGCATCGGTGTTTCAGGTGTATTAATTTTATATATAACTTTCAGCGTGATGGATATGCTCACTCTCTTAACTGTGTCATAGTTTATGGTATATGCATATATCGAAACATCAAAATGTGCACTTTAAACATGTGTAATTTATTTTTTTGCCAATTATACCTCAATAAAGGTATTTTTAGAAACTTAAAAATGTACACACACACACACAGTTCTACCTTCTAAAGCTCCAATGCCCAATAAACTCCTGCAGCTATCTACATCAATTGAAATTAAAGAAAATTAGAAATTCAGTTCCTTAGTTGCCCTAGACACAGTTCAAGTGTTCAATAGTCACATGTGGCTGGTGGCCCCCATGCTGGACAGTGCAGACATAGAACATTGCCATCATTGCAGAAAGTTCTATTGGATAGCATTGTTGTAAATAATTCCTCATTTGCTTATTCTTATTTCCATGCCTTACCTTACTGAATGCCTCTTATCAAAGCAGAGGTCTCCTGCTTTCTGTCTCTGCATAGAAACTAGAGCAATTTTTCTAAAATGCAAATTTGCTTATCACTCTCCTGCTCAAAAGCCACCTCCATCCCCCACCAGATGCAATCCAAACTCTTACAAGTAGAAACCATGGAAAGACCTCCCTGTCCTCCTTTCCTGTCTTCTCCCTCTCCTTTGTTCTCTGTGCACTTGTTCTCTAGAAGCATTGGTTCACCTTGATGAAGTCCTTATAGTTCATGTTTGCTTTCGTTTCCCTTGCCTTTGGTGACGTGTCTAGTAAGAAGTTGCTCCAGCTGAGGTCAAAGAGGTTGCTGCCTGTGTTCCTCTCTAGGATTTTGATGGTTTCCTGTCTCATATTTAGGTTTTTCATCCATTTTGAATTTATTTTTGTGTATGGTGTAAGAAACTCGTCCAGTTTCATTCTTCTGCTTGTCACCATCCAGTTTTCTCAACACGATTTGTTGAAGAGATTGTATTTTTTCCACTGGATATTCTTTTCTGCTTTGTCAAAGATTACTTGACTACATAGTTGTGAGTCCATTTCTGGGTTTTCTATTCTGTTCCATTGATCTATGTGTCTGTTTTTGTGCCAGTACCATAGTGTCTTGATGATTACAGCTTTGTAATATAGCTTGAAATCCATAATTGTGATGCCTCCATTTTTTTTTTCTTTTTCAGGATTGTTTTGGCTATTTGGGGGTATTTTATGGTTCCATACAAATTTTAAGATTGTTTGTTCTAGTTCTGTGAAGAATGCTGGGGTTATTTTATTAGGGATTGTATTAAATGTATACATTGCTTTGGGTAGTATAGACATTTAAACGATGTTTATTCTTCCAGTTCATGAACATGGAATGCTTGTCCATTTCTTTGTGTCCTCTTCAATATCTTCCAGAAGTCTTCTGTAGTTTTCAGAGTACAGATCTCTTTTCTTAGAGAGAGATCTTAGGTTTTCTTAGGTTTCTTTATCTCTTTTCTTAGGTTATTCCTAGATATTTTATTGTTTTTGGTGCAATGGGATTGATTCCTTGACTTCTTTTTCTGCTGCTTTGTTATTGGTGTATAGAAACACAACAAATTTCTGCACATTGGTTTTATATCCTGCCACTTTGATGAACTCATGTATTCATGAATTCAGAGTGGTGCAGCCACTCTGGAGAACAGTATGGAGGTTCCTTAAAAAACTAAAAATAGAACTACCCTATGATCCAGCAATTATACCATTAGGTATTTACCCAAAGGATACAAAAACACTGATTCGAAGGAGTACATGGACCCCAATGTTTATAGCAGCATTATCAACAATAGCCAAACTCTGGAGAAAGCCCAAATGTTCACTGACTGATAAATGGATAAATAAGATGTGGTATATATATATATATATATAATGGAATATTACTCGGCCATCAAAAAGAATGAAATCTTGCCATTTTCAATGATGTAGATGGAGCTAGAATGTATTATGCCAAGTGAAATAGTCAATCAGAGAAAGACAAATACCATATGATTTAACTCATATGTAGAATTTAAGAAACAAAACAGATGAACATATGGGAAGGAGGGAAAAATACAAGAGAGGGGAACAAAGCACAAGAGACTCTTTAAAAAAAAATTTTAATGTTTGTTTATTTTGAGAGAGAGAGAGAGAGAGAAAGCAGGGAAGGGGCAGAGAGAGAGGGAGAGAGAAAATCCTAAGCAGTCTCTGTGTTGTCAGCACAGAGCCCAAAGGGGGGCTAGAACTCATGAACCGTGAGATCATGACCTGAGCTGAAATCAAGAGTCAGAAGCTTAACTGACTGAGCAACCCAGGCACCTCGAAAGACTCAACATAGAGAACAAACTGAGGGTTGATGGAGGGAGGTGGGTGGGAGATGCGCTAGATGGGTGATGGGTATTAAGGAGGGCACTTGTTGTGATGAGCTTTAGGTGTTGTATATAAGTGATGAATCACTGAATTCTACTCCTGAAACCAATATTTCACTGTATATTAACAAACTAAAATTTAAATAAAAAATGTTCATAAAATAAAATGAAACAAAAACATACAAACCTCCCAAAATATTGGTTCATTCACCTCTTTTGTCCAGAAGGCTCTCTGCTTACATCTCTACCAGGTATATCTCTACCTGCTTAGATTTTTAGATTGAAAATATGATCTTATCTGTGAATTCTTCCTACTCAGTTGGACAATTAAGTGGATACTATCTTTTGGCCCATAGCCTATTTATTTTAGACATTTATTGAGATTTTCTTTGTGGGTTAATATATAGCCATTTCTATCAGTATTCTATGTGGACCTAAAAAAGAAGGTATAATATCTGATTATAGAGTAGAAAGTATGTATCTTTTATATCATCCTCATTGATGACATTTTGGAATACAGACTGTATTTTCTCTCTTCAGACCTAGTTTAAAATATAATATAACCGGGGCGCCTGGGTGGCACAGTCGGTTAAGCGTCCGACTTCAACCAGGTCACGATCTCGCGGTCTGTGAGTTTGAGCCCCGCGTCAGGCTCTGGGCTCATGGCTCAGAGCCTGGAGCCTGTTTCCGATTCTGTGTCTCCCTCTCTCTCTGCCCCTCCCCCGTTCATGCTCTGTCTCTCTCTGTCCCCAAAATAAATAAACGTTGAAAAAAAAAATAAATAAAATAAAATATAATATAACCATATTTTTAATGAAAGTTTTTTTAAGGCTTTAAACCTAAATTTCTTTGATTGTCATGAGTTGTATATTTGAATCCCCTCAATTAGAGACAAAAAATTCAATATAGTTTTAGTCTCTCCTGTTCTTGACCAAGCACTTCACCATTTATTAAACTCAGGTTTCAAGTCAGGTGATTATATAGGTATATGTGTGTGTGGAATATGTCTGTCTATCTATCTACCCATCTAATCTATCGTGGGTGGGGCCCTCATGAATGGGATAGTGCCCTGACAGGAAGAGACATGACAGCTTCCTCTCTCTGCCCCCTAATATATGATGATGCAATGAGAAGGTGGCCTTCTGTGAGCCAAGAAGAGGGCTCTGACCAGACACTGATCTGTCGGCACCTTAATCTTAGACTTCCCAGCTTCCAGAATATGATAAATAAATGTTTGTGGGTTAAGCCACCCAGTCTATGGTATTGGTTATAGCAGCCTGAGCTGACTAAAACCTAAAACAGTGTATTTATGTATAACACACACACACACACACACACACACACACACACACACACACACAAAATAAACCTGGAATGCTGACATCTCTTTCCACCATTCCCCTTCCCTATTTGACTCCCAGAGCACTGGCAATTAGACCGTGGACTCTCTAGATATTTAGGCATGAATTTGAAAGTGCCTTCTCAGGGTATTTGATAAATAAATAAATACCCACAGATAGTGAAATTGGACAGCATCAAACTGTCCAGATAAACAATGTGAAATGTTTGATGGACAATCCCTCCCACTTGCTTAAAGATCCCAATTGAGTTTTTAGTCTCCCTCTTTGAAACATGAATGGAGAACCAAGAACTCTCTCACTTCTGAGAATAGTCTCTAAAATAGAGTCACCCAAATGAGCAAGCAGCAAAACCAACTGCGGTAAGCAAAAATTATACAGAAAAGAAGGATATATTAAAAATGTTATCAATGGCATCAAGAAAGAAGTGAAGAGATTGCATCCAGAAAATAAGAACAGGATGTTATAAAATGGGAATATTCAGGAAACATAAAAAGAGGTTTTGGAAATTAAAAATGCATTAGCAGTTGAAAAACTCAAATGAAGGATCAGAAAAGAAAATAAGGAAATTTCTAAAAAAGCAGAGCCAAAAAGCAAGACATAAAGGATTAGAGGGAAGACTGAAGAATTAAGAAGACTGGTTCAGGTTACCTAGTATCTGAATAACAGGATCTTCAGACAAAAAGAACAGAGAAAAGTGAAGGAAAGAAATTAACAATAAATAATTCAAGATATTTCCTAGGCCTGAAAGACACAGGTCTCTTAATTAAAAGGGGTTTGAAAAGAATCTCTGTCCAACAATATAAATGAAAATGATACATTCCAATGCATATCATCATGGAATTTAGTAATGTTGGGGATGAAAAGAAGATTCTACAAACAGAGAATCTCTGATATGTATCAGACACATTCAAAATATCAGGAATCAGAATGATTTTTGACTTCTCAAAGCAACACTGAGGCTAAATGATATAAAGCCAGAATATAACAGGATTCTGAAGGAAAATACTTTCTGACCCAGAATTCTATGCTGGTTCAAACTATTCACTGACCTGTGAAGATAAAATAAATTTTCTGCTTTCAGACAAACAAGATCTCAGAAAATTTCCATTTATCATTCTTTAGGATGCTACTAGGAAATATACCAAGTACAGAATGAGAACAAACCAAAAACGAAGAACCATGAGATATGGTAGAACAAAAAGCAGATCCATCACTGAAGAAAGATGGGAGGAATCTTGGTACACCAGGCAAGGGGGCAGCCAGTGTGATTCAGGAGACAGGCATTTTTTTTTTTTGTTTTTTTTTGTTTTTGTTTTTGTTTTTTTTTTTAATTTATATATGAAATTTATTGTCAAATTGGTTTCCATACAACACCCAGTGCTC
>NW_024419329.1:0-3326 GCF_014898765.1 Herpailurus yagouaroundi
GTACCAAACTACAGTCTCGATTTTAAAGTTTTTTTGCCCGATATAAGTATTGGTACTGGGTTTCTTTTGATATTATTGGCATGAAAAATGTTTTTTCATTCCCTCCATTTAAATCTGCAGGTGACTTAAGTCCAAATAAGGCTTTGTAGGCAGTACCTAGATAGGCCTTGTTTTGTTTGTTTGTTTCTTTTCTTTTTTTTTTCTTTTCTTTTTTTTTTTTTTGTCCATTCTGACCCCCTATCCAATGTCTTTTGATTGGATCATTTAGTCGATTTACATTAGAGTAATTATTGATAGGTATATATTTAGTGCCCTACTAGTTGTTTTACCATTGTATCTTGATGTTTTCTCTGATCCTTTCTTGTCGGTAACAATTTTGGTCTTTCATTTCCACTAAAAGAGCCCGATTTATATATTCTTTTCTTTTGACTGGTAGTATATTTCTTTACTTATTTTTAATATTTCTTCTTTTTTAAAATTTAACCCCAAGTTAGTTACCTTATAGTGGAATACAGTTTCAGGATTAGAATTTAGTGATCCGTCAATTACAAAAATATATCCAGTACTCATCCCAAGTGCTGTCTCTAATGCCCATCACCCATTTAGCCCATACCCCTATTCAGTAACCCTCCAGGAACCCTGAGCTTCTTCCCTCTATTTAACGGTGTCTTATTGTTTGACTCCATCTCTGTTTGTATCTTATTTTTGCTTTCCTTTCACTACGTTCTTCAGTGTTATGAATTCTCTCATCTGTGGAATTTAATATGATGTGTGTCTTTCTCTGACATATTTTACTTATCATAATAAGGTCCATTTCACTCCACGTTGTTGAAAATAGCAAGATTTCACTCCTTTTGATCACCGTGTAATATTCCATGGTATGAATATACATCTTCTTTATCCATTCATCTGTCAATGGTCATTTGGCCTCTTTGCATAATGTAGCTATTGTTGATAATGCTGCTATAAACATTGGAGTGTATGTGCCACTTGGAGTCAGCATTAATGTATCCTTTGTGTAAGTACCTGGCAGTGCAATTGCTGGGTCCTAGAACAGTTCTACTTTTGGTTTTTGTAGCGAATCTCCATACTATTTTCCAGGGTGGCTACACCATTTTGCATTCCCACCAGCATTGCAAAACTTTCCCTTTGCATCCTTGCCAACATCTGTCGTTTCCTGAGATGTTAATTTTAGCCATTCTGATAGGCGTGAGGGGATATCTCATCGTGGTTTTGATGTGTATTTCACTTATGAGGAATGAGGTTGAGCATCTTTTCACGTGTGACCAATCTAGATGTCCTGTGTGTTAAAATGTCTCTTCATGTCTTTTGCCCATTTCTTCTCTGGATTATTTGTTTTTTGGGTGTTGAGTGGGATCAGTTTTTTTATAGAGTTTGGATACTAACCCTTTATCTGATATGTCACCTGCAAATATCTTCTCCCATTCCATTAAGTTTCCTTTTAGTTTTCCTGATTGTGTCCTCTGTTGTGCAGAAGCTTTTTATCTTGAGGTCCCAATAGTTTATTTTGGTTTTCTTGCCCTTGCTTCTGGAGAAATGACAAGCAAGAAGTTGTTGCGGTCAGGTTCAAAGAGGTAGGTTGCTTGTTTTCTCCTCTAGGATTTTGATGGTTTCCTGTCTTACATTTAGATCTTTCATCCATTTTGAGGTGTGTGTGTGAGTGTGTGTGTGTGTGTGTGTGTGTGTGTGTGTGACAGAGAGAGAGAGAGAGAGAGAGAGAGAGAGAGAGAGAAGTTTAAGAACATAGTCCAGGTTCATACTTCTCACTGTCCAGTTTTCCCAGTACCATTTGCTGAAGAGACTCTTCTTTTTCCTTTGGATATTCTTTCCTGCTTTGTGAAAGATTATTCAGCCATATGCTTGAGGCTCCATTTCTGGGTTCCCTATTCTGGCCCTTTGACCTATGTGTCTGTTCTTGTGCCCGTACCATACTGTCTTGATGATTGCGGCTTTCTAATGCACCATAAAGTCCAGAGTTGTAATGTCTCCATCTTTGTTTTTCTTTTTCAACATTACTTTGGCTCCTTGGGGTCTTTTCTGATTCCATACAATTTTAGGATTGTTGTCTCTAGCTCTGTGAAAAATTCTAGTGTTATTTTGATAGGAATTACATTGAATTTGTCGATTGCTTTGGGTAGTATTGACATTTTAACAATATTTGTTCTTCTAATCCATGTGCATGGGATTTTTTTTTTCATTTCTTTGTGTCCTCTTCAACTTCTTTTATAGACGTTGTATGGTTTGTTCTTTTAATTTTTTTAATGTTTATTTATATTTGAGAGACTGAGCGAGCAAGTGACAGCGCATGAGTGGGGGGGGGGGTCAGACAGAGAGAGAGAGAGAGAGAGACACAGACTCTGAGGCAGGCTCCAGACTCTGAGCTGTCAGCACAGAGCCTGTCAAGGGACTCAATCCCACAAATGCAGGATCATGCCCAGAACCGAAGACAGCACTTAACCGACTGAGCCACCCAGGAGACCCTCTACTGTTTTAACTGTACTGACCTTTTCCCTCTTTGGTTGGGTTTATCCCTGGGAATTTTATGGTTTTCAGTGCAGTTGTAAATGACATCAATTCCTTGATTTCTCTGTTGATTCATTACTGGTGTATAGAAATGCAATCAACTTCTGCATATTGATTTTATATTCTGATACTTTCCTGAATTCCTGTATCAATCCTAGATGTTTTTTGGTGGAGTCATTCAGATTTTCCAAGGAGAGTATCATGTCTGTGAGCAGGGAAAGATTGATTCCTCCTTGCCAACCTGGACACCTTGTATTCTTTTTGATGTCTGATTGCTGAGGCTAAGACTTCCAACAGTACGGTGAATAAAAGTGCTGAGAGTGGATATCCCCGTCGTGTTCCTGACCTTAGGGGGAAAGCTCAGTTTTTCACCATTGAAGATGATATGAGCTGTGGGACTTTCATATCTGGATATTCTCATGTTGAGGCATGATACTTCTATCCCTCCTTTCATGAGGTGTTTTTTTTTTTTTTTTTCCCACCACGAAAGGATGCTGCTGCATTTTGTCAAACGTTTATTGTGCATCTATGGAGAGGATCATGTGGTTGTTATCCTTTCTTTTATCAATGTGATGTATCACATCAGTTGATTTGCAGATATTGAATCTATTGTGCATTCCAGGAACAAAATCCACCTCACTGTCCTGAATAATCCTTTTTATGTATTGTTGGATCCGGTTTGGTACTTTTTGTTGATAATTTTTGCATCCAGCTTCATCAGGGAAATTGGTCTGTAGTTTTCCTTTCTGGTGGGGTCTTTGTCCAGTTTGGACTCAAGGCCA
>NW_024419330.1:0-4971 GCF_014898765.1 Herpailurus yagouaroundi
TGCACCTTGCCTACCCACCCCAGCTAAGACGCCAGATCCCCAGCATCACAAGCCTGGCAGTGTGCAAGTAGCCCAGACAGGCCACCCCACCCCACAGTGAATCCCGCCCCTAGGAGAGGGGAAGAGAAGGCACGCACCAGTCTGACTGTGGCCCCAGCGGTGGGCTGGGGGCAGACATCAGGTCTGACTGCGGCTCCGCCCACCAACTCCAGTTATACACCACAGCACAGGGGAAGTGCCCTGCAGGTCCTCACCATGCCAGGGACTATCCAAAATGACCAAGCGGAAGAATTCCCCTCAGAAGAATCTCCAGGAAATAACAACAGCTAATGAGCTGATCAAAAAGGATTTAAATAATATAACAGAAAGTGAATTTAGAATAATAGTCATAAAATTAATCGTTGAGCTTGAAAACAGTATAGCTGACAGCAGAGAATCTCTTGCTACCAGAGATCAAGGGAATAAGGAACAGTCACGAGGAGCTGAAAAACGCTTTAAACGAAATGCATAACAAAATGGAAACCACCACAGCTTGGATTGAAGAGGCAGAGGAGAGAATAGGTGAACTAGAAGATAAAGTTATGGAAAAAGAGGAAGCTGAGAAAAAGAGAGATAAAAAAATCCAGGAGTATGAGGGGAAAATTAGAGAACTAAGTGATA
Organism: Herpailurus yagouaroundi; assembly: GCF_014898765.1. NCBI lineage: Eukaryota > Metazoa > Chordata > Mammalia > Carnivora > Felidae > Herpailurus > Herpailurus yagouaroundi. The sequence continues at coordinate 661 of NW_024419330.1, forward strand.
CACTAAAAAGAAATAATATACGCATAATTGGTATCCCAGAAGAGGAAGAGAGAGGGAAAGGTGCTGAAGGGGTACTTGAAGAAATCATAGCTGAGAACTTCCCTGAACTGGGGAAGGAAAAAGGCATTGAAATCCAAGAGGCACAGAGAACTCCCTTCAGAAGTAACTTGAATCGATCTTCTGCACGACATATCATAGTGAAACTGGCAAAATACAAGGATAAAGAGAAAATTCTGAAAGCAGCAAGGGGTAAACGTGCCCTCACATATAAAGGGAGACCTATAAGACTCGTGACTGATCTCTCTTTTGAAACTTGGCAGGCCAGAAAGAATTGGCACGAGATTTTCAGTATGCTAGACAGAAAAAAATATGCAGCCGAGAATCCTTTATCTAGCAAGTCTGTCATTTAGAATAGAAAGAGAGATAAAGGTCTTCCCAAACAAACAAAAACTGAAGGAATTTGTCACCACTAAACCAGCCCTACAAGACATCCTAAGGGGGACCCTGTGAGACAAAGTACCAGAGACATCACTACAAGCATAACACATACAGACATCACAATGACTCTAAACCCATATCTTTCTATAATAACACTGAATGTAAATGGATTAAATGTGCCAACCAAAAGACATAGGGTATCAGAATGGATAAAAAAACAAGACCCATCTATTTGCTGTCTACAAGAGACTCATTTTAGACCTGAGGACACCTTTAGATTGAGAGTGAGGGGATGGAGAACTATTTATCATGCTACTGGAAGCCAAAAGAAAGCTGGAGTAGCCATACTTATATCAGACAAACTAGACTTTAAATTAAAGGCTGTAACAAGAGATGAAGAAGGACATTATATAATAGTGACAGGTTCTATCCATCAGGAAGAGCTAACAATTATAAATGTCTAGGCGCCGAATACCGGAGCGCCCAAATATATAAAACAATTACTCATAAACATAAGCAACCTTACGAGAAGAATGTGGTCATTGCAGGGGACTTTAACACCCCACTTACAGAAATGGATACATCATCTAGACACACGGTCAATAAAGAAACAAGGGCCCTGAATGAGACATTGGATCAGATGGACTTGACAGATCTATTTAGAACTCTGCATCCCAAAGCCACAGAATATACTTTCTTCTCGAGTGCACATGGAACATTCTCCAAGATAGATCATATACTGGGTCACAAAACAGCCCTTCATAAGTTTACAAGAATTGAAATCATACCATGCATACTTTCAGACCACAATGCTATGAAGCTTGAAATCAACCACAGAAAAATGTCTGGAAACCTCCAAAAGCGTGGAGGTTAAAGAACACCCTACTAAGGAATGAGTGGGTCAACCAGGCAATTAGAGAAGAAATTAAAAAATATATGGAAACAAACGAAAATGAAAACACAACAATCCAAACGCTTTGGGACGCAGCGAAGGCAGTCCAGAGAGGAAAATACATTGCAATCCAGGCCTATCTCAAGAAACAAGAAAAATCCCAAATACAAAATCTAACAGCACACCTAAAGGAAATAGAAGCAGAACAACAAAGGCAGCCTAAACCCAGCAGAAGAAGAGAAATAATAAAGATCAGAGCAGAAATAAACAGTATAGAATCTAAAAAAAACTGTAGAGCAGATCAATGAAACCAAGAGTTGGTTTTTTGAAAAAATAAACAAAATTGACAAACCTCTAGCCAGGCTTCTCAAAAAGAAAAGGGAGATGACCCAAATAGATAAAATCATGAATGAAAATGGAATTATTACAACCAATCCCTCAGAGATACAAACAATTATCAGGGAATACTATGAAAAATTATATGCCAACAAATTGGACAACCTGGAAGAAATGGACAAATTCCTGAACACCCACACTCTTCCAAAACTCAATCAGGAGGAAATAGAAAGCTTGAACAGACCCATCACCAGCGAAGAAATTGAATCGGTTATCAAAAATCTCCCAACAAATAAGAGTCCAGGACCAGATGGCTTCCCAGGGGAGTTCTACCAGACGTTTAAAGCAGAGATAATACCTATCCTTCTCAAGCTATTCCAAGAAATAGAAAGGGAATGAAAACTTCCAGACTCATTCTATGAAGCCAGTATTACTTTGATTCCTAAACCAGACAGGGACCCAGTTAAAAAAGAGAACTATAGGCCAATATCCCTGATGAATATGGATGCAAAAATTCTCAACAATATACTAGCAAATCGAATTCAACGGCATATAAAAAGAATTATTCACCATGATCAAGTGGGATTCATTCCTGTGATGCAGGGCTGGTTCAACATTCGCAAATCAATCAACGTGATACATCACATTAACAAAAAAAAAGAGAAAAACCATATGATCTTGTCAATTGATGCAGAAAAGGCCTTTGACAAAATCCAGCACCCTTTCTTAATAAAAACCCTTGAGAAAGTCGGGATAGAAGGAATATACTTAAACATCATAAAAGCCATTTATGAAAAGCCCACAATTAACATCATCCTCAGTGGGGGAAATCTGAGAGCTTTTTCCCTGAGATCTGGAACACGACAGGATGCCCACTCTCACCGCTGTTGTTTACCATAGTGCTGGAAGTTCTAGCATCAGCAATCAGACAACAAAAGGAAATCAAAGGCATCAAAATTGGCAAAGATGAAGTCAAGCTTTCGCTTTTTGCAGATGACATGATATTATACATGGAAAATCCGATAGACTCCACCAAAAGTCTGCTAGAACTGGTACATGAATTCAGCAGAGTTGCAGGATACAAAATCAATGTACAGAAATCAGTTGCATTCTTATACACTAACAATGAAGCAACAGAAAGACAAATAAAGAAACTGATCCCATTCACAATCGCACCAAGAAGCATAAAATACCTAGGAATAAATCTAACCAAAGATGTAAAGGATCTGTATGCTGAAAAGTATAGAAAGCTTATGAAGGTAATTGAAGAAGATTTAAAGAAATGGAAAGACATTCCCTGCTCATGGATTGGAAGAAGAAATATTGTCAAAATGTCAATACTACCCAAAGCTATCTACACATTCAATGCAATCCCAATCAAAATTGCACCAGCATTCTTCTCGAAACTAGAACAAGCAATCCTAAAATTCATATGGAACCACAAAAGGCCCCAAACAGCCAAAGTAATTTTGAAGAAGAAGACCAAAGCAGGAGGCATCACAATCCCAGACTTTAGCCTCTACTACAAAGCTGTCATCATCAAGACAGCATGGTATTGGCACAAAAACAGACACATAGACCAATGGAATAGAATAGAAACCCCAGAACTAGACCCACAAACTTATGGCCAACTCATCTTTGACAAAGCAGGAAAGAACATCCAATGGAAAAAAGACAGTCTCTTTAACAAATGGTGCTGGGAGAACTGGACAGCAACATGCAGAAGGTTGAAACTAGACCACTTTCTCAAACCATTCACAAAAATAAACTCAAAATGGATAAAGGACCTGAATGTGAGACAGGAAACCATCAAAACCTTAGAGGAGAAAGCAGGAAAAGACCTCTCTGACCTCAGCCGTGGCAATCTCTTACTCGACACATCCCCAAAGGCAAGGGAATTAAAAGCAAAAGTGAATTACTGGGACCTTATGAAGATAAAAAGCTTCTGCACAGCAAAGGAAACAACCAACAAAAGTAAAAGGCAACCAACGGAATGGGAAAAGATCTTTGCAAATGACATATTGGACAAAGGGCTAGTATCCAAAATCTATAAAGAGCTCACCAAACTCCACACCCAAAAAGCAAATAACCCAGTGAAGAAATGGGCAGAAAACATGAATAGACACTTCTCTAAAGAAGACATCCGGATGGCCAACAGGCACATGAAAAGATGTTCAGCGTCGCTCCTTATCAGGGAAATACAAATCAAAACCACACTCAGGTATCACCTCACGCCAGTCAGAGTGGCCAAAATGAACAAATCAGGAGACTCTAGATGCTGGAGAGGATGTGGAGAAACGGGAACCCTCTTGCACTGTTGGTGGGAATGCAAATTGGTGCAGCCACTCTGGAAAGCAGTGTGGAGGTTCCTCAGAAAATTAAAAATAGACCTACCCTATGACCCAGCAATAGCACTGCTAGGAATTTATCCAAGGGACACAGGAGTACTGATGCATAGGGGCACTTGTACCCCAATGTTCATAGCAGCACTCTCAACAATAGCCAAATTATGGAAAGAGCCTAAATGTCCATCAACTGATGAATGGATAAAGAAATTGTGGTTTATATACACTATGGAATACTACGTGGCAATGAGAAAAAATGAAATATGGCCTTTTGTAGCAACGTGGATGGAACTGGAGAGT
>NW_024419331.1:0-2682 GCF_014898765.1 Herpailurus yagouaroundi
TGGGTGATGGGCATTAGGGGTGGACCTTGGGATGAGTATTGGGCATATTTTGTACTTGATGGATCACTAAATTCTACTGCTGAAACTGTATTCCTCCATAAGGTAACTAACTTGGGCTTAAATTTTAAAAAGAAGAAATATTAAAAATAAGTAAAGAAATGTACCTCCAGTCAAAAGAAAAGAATATTTCAATCGGGCTCTTGAGTGGAAAGGAAAGACTAAAAGTGTTACAGACAAGAAAGGATCAGAGAAAACATCAAGAAACAATGACAAAACAACTAGTAGAATGGGATTAAATATATACCTAGCAATAATCACTCTGACTATAAACGGACTAAATGCTCCAATCCAAAGACATTGGATAGGGCGTCAGAATGGACAAAACAAACAAACAAACAAACAAACAAACAAGCAAACAAAGAACAATGTCTATCTAGATGCTGCCTACAAAGCCTTATTTGGACTGAAGTCTCCTGCAGATTTGTTATTTTTTTTAAATTTTTTTAAATGTTTATTTATTTTTGAGACAGAGAGAGACAGAGCATGAACGGGGGAGAGTCAGAGAGAGGGAGACACAGAATCCGAAACAGGCTCCAGGCTCTGAGCTGTCAGCACAGAGCCCGACGCGGGGCTCAACCTCACGGACCGCGAGATCATGACCTGAGCCGAAGTCGGCCCCTTAACCGACTGAGCCAACCAGGCGCCCCATGTCTCCTGCAGATTTGAAGTGAGGGAATGAAGAAATATTTACCATGCCAATAATGTCAAAAGAAAGCCAGTAGCAATACTTATATCGGGCAAAATAAACTTTAAAACCGAGACTCTATTTTGATAACCTTTGGGTAAATACCTAATAGTGACATTGCATGCACCCAATATTTATAGCAGAATTATCAACAGTAGCCCAACTATGGAGAAAGGCCAAGTATCCATCAACTGATGAACGTGTAAAGAAGTTGTGGTGTGTGTGTGTATGTATACGTATGTATACGTATGTATATGCATATGGACATATGTGTATGTTCATATATACACACATACGTATGTACAATAAAATATAACTCAGCTTCAAGAAGAATGAAATCTTGCCATTTGCAACGATGTGGATGGAGTTCGAATGTATTATGCTACGTGAAATATGTCAATCAGAGAAAGACACATATATGATTTCACTCATGTGGAAGTTAAGAAACAAAACACATGAAAACTAGGGAAGGAGCCAGGACAAGAGAAGCGTGGTAACAAACCACAGGAGTCTCTTAATGTTAGAGAAAAACAAAAGTGAAAGTTGATGGAGGGAGATGGGTCAGCGCTGGGCTAGATGGAGGACGAGTATTAAGGAGAGCACTTGATGGGGCGCCTGGGTGGCGCAGTCGGTTAAGCCTCCGACTTCAGCCAGGTCACGATCTCGCGGTCCGTGAGTTCGAGCCCCGCGTCAGGCCCAAAAATAAATAAACGTTGAAAAAAAAAATTTAAAAAAAAAAAGGAAAAAAAAAAAAAGGAGAGCACTTGTTGTGATGAGCACTGGGTGTTGTATGTAAAGGATGAATCACCGAATTCTACTCCTAAACCTGAGAATGCACTGTATGTCAACTAAGACTTAAATTAAAATACATACATACATACATACATACATACATACATACAGCTATAACAAGAGATGAAGACAGACACGATCTCATACTAAAGGGGACAGCCAAACAAGAAGATCCAATGATTGTAAATTTTGATGCACCCAACATGCGATCACCAAGTATACAAAACATTTAGCAACAACCGTAAAGGAACTCATTTATAATAATATGATGATAGTAGAGGACTGTAACACATCACTCACATCAATGGACAGAACCTAGAAACAGAAAGTCAACAAGGAAACAATGGCTTTGAATGACACACTGGACCAGAAGGGTTTAACAGATATATTCAGAACACTCCATACTAAAATGGCAGAGTACACATTCTTTTCAAGCATACCTGGGGCGTTCTCCAGAATTGATCACATTCTAGGTCACAAATCAGGCCTCAAGAGGTACCCAACGACAGAGATCAGACCAGGCATCTTTTCTAACCACAAAGCTAGGAAACTTGAAGTCAACCACAAAAAGAGGTCGGGCAGGGGGTGGGGGGGGAAGGCCACAAATAAAGGGAGGTTAAGTAACATGCTACTAAATGAATGGGTCAAACAGGAAATCAATGAGAAAATACACTGAAACAAATGAAAATGAAAATACACTGGTAAAACCCTTTGAAATGCAGCAAAAGCAGTCTATGATGGAAGTATATAGCAATACAAGCCTACCTTAGAGAGCAAGAAAAATCTCAAAGAATCCTAACTTACACCTAAAGGAATGAGAAAAAAGAGCAGCAGAAGGAAGGAAATAATAGAGTTTAGGGCAGAAATAAGGAATATAGAAACCAAAAAGACACTAGACCAAATCAATGAAACCAGGGGCTGGTTCCGTGAAAGCAGTAATCAACTTGAAAACCTCCTAGGCAGACTCTTCACAAAGAAGACAGAAAGGACTCAAAGAAATGAAATCACAAATAAGAAAGGAGAAATGACAGTCAACACCACAAAAATACAATTAGAAGATAATACTATGAACAACTATATGCAACAAATGGGACACTCAGAGAAAAATGGACAAATTCCTAGAAACACACACACTACCAACACTG
>NW_024419332.1:0-10058 GCF_014898765.1 Herpailurus yagouaroundi
CCTTTTTCCTTCCCCACTTCAGGGAAGTTCTCAGCTATTATTTCTTCAAGTACCCCTTCAGCACCTTTCCCTCTCTCTTTCTCCTCTGGGATACCAATTATGCGTAGATTATTTCTTTTTAGTGTATCACTTAGTTCTCTAATTTTCCCCTCATACTCCTGGATTTTTTTCTCAGCTTCCTCTTTTTCCATAACTTTATCTTCTACTTCACCTATTCTCTCCTCTGCCTCTTCAATCCGAGCCGTGGTGGTTTCCATTTTGTTTTGCATTTCGTTTAAAGCGTTTTCAGCTCCTGGTGACTGTTCCTTAGTCCCTTGATCTCTGTAGCAAGAGATTCTCTGCTGTCCTCTATACTGTTTTCAAGCCCAGCGATTAATTTTATGACTATTATTCTAAACTCTCTTTCTGTTATATTAGTTAAATCCTTTTTGATCAGCTCATTAGCTGTTGTTATTTCCTGGAGATTCTTCTGAGGGGAATTCTTCCGCTTGGTCATTTTGGATAGTCCCTGGCGTGGTGAGGACCTGCAGGGCACTTCCCCTGTGCTGTGGTGTATAACTGGAGTTGGTGGGCGGGGCCACAGTCAGACCTGATGTCTGCCCCCAGCCCACCACTGGGGCCACAGTCAGACTGGTGTGTGCCTTCTCTTCCCCTCTCCTAGGGGCGGGATTCACTGTGGGGTGGCGTGGCCCATGTGGGCTACTTGCACACTGCCAGGCTTGTGGTGCTGGGGATCTGGTGTCTTAGCTGGGGTGGGTAGGCAAGGTGCACGGGGGCAGGAGGGGCAGGCTTAGCTTGTTTCTCCTTAGGTGATCCACTTCAGGAGGGGCGCTGTGGCAGCAGGACGGAGTCAGATCCGCTGCCGCTGCCGGAGGTTTGGCTCCGCAGAAGCGCAGAGTTGGGTGTTTGCGCGGAGCGAGCAAGTTCCCTGGCAGGAACTGGTTCTCTTTGGGATTTTGGCTGGGGGATGGGCGGGGGAGATGGCGCTGGCGAGCGCCTTTGTTCCCCACCAAACTGAGCTCTGTCGTCCGGGGGCTCAGCACCTCTCCTTCCCTTTGTCCTCCAGCCTTCCCGCTTTCTGAGCAGAGCTGTTAACTTATGACCTCCCAGACGCTAAGTCGCGCTTGCTGTCGGAACACAGTCCGTCAGGCCCCTCTGCTTTTTGCAAGCCAGACTCGGGGGCTCTGCTTGGCCAGCGAGCCACCCCTCCGCCCCGGCTCCCTCCTGCCAGTCCATGGAGCGCGCACCGCCTAGCCGCCCTTCCTACCTTCTTCCGTGGGCCTCTAGTCTGCGCTTGGCTCCGGCGACTCCGTTCTGCTAATCCTCTGGCGGTTTTCTGGGTTATTTAGGCAGGTGTAGGTGGAATCTAAGTGATCAGCAGGATGCGCGGTGAGCCCAGCATCCTCCTATGCCTCCATCTTCCCTCTCTCCCCCTGCAGCCCACATTTTAATGCACTGCCTACGTTATACCATTGGAGTGAGAGACTTGTAAGAACAGTTGCTCATGTAACCATGATACCACATAGTAATGGGGGGATAAAGGTCCCTAAGACAAAAATGGGCACCAGCATAGATACTTCTAGAGAAGGTCTATTTTTTTTTTTCTAAATGGCTTAAGTGCTTAACAATCATGAGACTTGTTTGTTTGATATCTAAAAAATTTACATTATTTTATAAAATGAGGAAATGGAAATCCACACAAGGTCCACAAAATTAGGCTTTATCATTTACTAGAAAGGGAATAATCCAAAACAAAAACAAAAACAAAGAAACTGAAAGATTACAGAACAACTATTATACCTTGGAAAATAATATTATGCTCAAAAGAGATTTTTTTTCTTGGAAAAAGGATGTTTTTTGGCTTAAATAAATTAATGAATATCCTATTACTCAAAGAATGAATAACCCTTGGTGAAAGTAATTTTTCTGAAAACTGAAGAACGGGCAATGCTGGTACAGTACAACTGCTAGCATTAACTTAAATTATTTCTAGTACACCTGTGTGTTCACAACGCTGCCAAAAGTAATATGAAAAGGCGGTGGCTGCATGCATGTGTGCACATAGTGCACAAGTGCATAGTGCACTTCACAAGTGCTCTCGCTGAGCATGCAGCCTTTAAGTCATTACTAAAAAACGCACACATTATTTGAAATAATAAAATAATCTATACACTAATTTAGTTATCAATACCATATCTGAGATGAACATAAATCAACCATTTGGAAGATGAGGGGTAAGTGCAAAGCTGAGGGTAAATTTTGAGCAAGAACACCAAGAGATATTCTTCATGGAAATATTTGAGTCCGATGAAAAACAAAAGTCTCTGAGTTTCCTGTTAATTAACCTACTGAATTTCCAAAAATATTTAATAATAATTATGATATTAAATATGCTTCCCCAATCATATACTATAAATTTACTATTTTCTTTAAACTTAATTTCTTAAAACTTAACTTTGAAATATATCCCGAATATTTTTGGAGTCACGTGTATTCTAGGTTAACAAGTATAAGGGGTAATTCTCAAAATTAGATACCACTGGATCTTTAGCTAGTACTCTACCAATAAAATAGATATTAAAGGTTTCTTCTAGAATCATAAAATCAAGAAAGAATTGGCCGTATGCACAAATATATAGTAAGAGATCATTTATTCATCTTTTCCTGATCTAAGCATTCCCTCTTAATATGTCTCAAATGTTCAAGAGTTTCTTCTTGCATACATTTAGTAGGTAAACATTACTGCATTAACTACTGTTAATACCAGAAGTATTAACTAGATTTTCCTAGTTAATCTATTTTTATCGGGAAATTTGTTTTTAAGAAATATGGGTTGTAGTACCAAAATAAGTATATGCCAAAGAGATAGTGTTACGCTTGATTTTCAGTTTCAATTTTATATATCTGTTGAGACCTAACATACCATTATTTGGGAAAGAGGTATTGAGTTTGTATTTAGTACTTTATAAAATATGTGTTTTTAGTTTTGAAGGCTTTTCACTTTTATTGAACTTTTTTTTCATTTATAAGCTTTTAATTTGATGCAGCAAAATTCATAGCCACAATAAATTATAAAGCTACAGTATTTGTTTTAGTATTTTTATAGTATAACTCATAAACATTGTTTAATTAAAAAAATCAAGATTATTTTGCCCTGTGGATCAATATCATGTGAGTGATCTTAATAAAGTCACTTTTTATCATTATTTTTTTACTCCGCAAAATATAGTCATCTGTTATGGAACTATCACAATAGTTCAATGGCTTAGGCTAGTATTGAATAGTTAATTTAGTTAAAAACATGTTTTATTTCAAGATATTTTACAACAATAAAAATGACATTTCCACAATTTACACTGCATAAAAGGTGACCTTGAAGTCAGTGCACTAGATTTTGTTGAAAGACAGTTCTACATGGATCTCTCCTTCTTCCACATATCTTGCAAACAGAGGCATGAACTGTCTCTTTTTATGAACTACCTTTTCAAGGATGCTTGTTCAGCAAACATTGTTGGAATATAGCGATAGTGTATCTCTTTGAAGCAAAGGGCAGATATGTTAAGTCCCCATTAAGAAAAGTTCAGGCTTCCCAAACTTATGGTTTCTCCCTGTAATGCAAACCAGTACACATTCAGATATTAGTCTGAGCACAACTACATCACCACATGGGAATCAGGGTCAAATAGAACCGACCCAAAATACACTAATGCTCATGATGCTTGCTGCGATGTGAGTAACAAAACCCTTTCTGCCTAGCAGTCTCAGTCAGCATCCATAAAACAATGGCAAGTTAACTTGTTACCTTGCAAGTAGGATAACATCTCAGATCTTTCACAGTTCTTGACTGGTTGGCATTGAGAATATGATGTTGACAGAAATGGTTTTCTAGAAGAAGAAGGATGAGAGCTTCTTGGGCTAAGATAGGGAATACAAGATGACTCCCTGGGATCAGGATAGTGCATGTTCTTGCCCTAGTAGTGAGCAACGAGGAGAGGCTATATCCCAATGTCCTAGTGAACGGGAATAGAAGAATCAGTTTTTAGAGGCTGAGCAGTGAAAGCATTAAGTCAAGCTGTTCACATGTTGTGTCGTTTGTTGTTCACACTCCTCTGAGGGGACAGTGAGTGTTGAGAAAAGGATATCATTATGTAATGGAGAGGCAAACTCCATGGTCCTAGCTAAAATCCATGGCTCCTTGGCAACTAAATGAAGATGCCTCAAAAGCTAAAACAAATACTGTCTACAAAGAGGAATTTTCAATTCCATATGTAGCTTTGGGCAGACAGAAAACATTAGAAAAACATTTTAGTTAAGCCATGAACAACGTGGCATAAAAATGAAAGCAAATGCAAAGACTTGCTTAAAAACACAGTCATTTTCTCCCTGTGTACTCTGTTTCCTTTCTCCCTCTCTAACATAGCCCTAGCTGGAGACTAAACTGGCAGGTTAAAGCACATCTCTTTGGAGCCACAAACTGTGGAAACAAATCATGGCTTCTTGCTGAGCCTTCTGGTCACTATAGTAGGTTGAATAGCAGTCCTTAAAAGGTATGTCCAAGTACTAACCCCTGCTATCTATGAATGTTATTTTATTTGGAAATAGTTCATTTTCAGATGTGATTAAGTTTAAGATTTTGAGATCAAACTGGATTTAATTTGGGCTCTAAATCCAATAATTTGTGTCTTTATATGAGAAAGGAGAGGAAGATTTGAGACATACAAACACAGAAGACACCCAAAGAGAAAGACCACATGAAGACTCAGGAAGAAAAGTGATACATCTACAAGCCAAGGGACACCAAGGATGATCTGCAGCCACCAGAAGCTGCAATTGAGGCATGGAACAGATTTTTTCCCCCGAGCCTTCATAAGGAACCAATCTTGCTGACATCTTTGTTCTGGCCTCTAGATCTGTGGGAAAATAAATTTCTGTTATTTTAAGCCATCAAGTTGTGGTAATTTGTTAGAGCAGTCCTAGAAAACTAGTCACTATTTGCTGCCCATAATAAAGGCCTGTTCTCTGATGAGAATGACTGAAACCAAGTTGCTGATTGAACCTGCACTAACCAGATTGCACTAATTACTGCCTGCTTAAATCTATCATCATTCCAGATGTTGCAATACATTCATCATCATAGACTGGAACTCTATGTGTACTATTTCCAGGTTATAGGACTGATGCTCCAGTTTCATTAGCTGACTTTGTCCATACCACTATGGCCCTTAACATTAATCTGAATAATATTTGACCTTCTAGATCATTTGAAGTCTGAAAGTGGTATGAATTTTATTGCAAAAACCATTCAACAATGGGCTGAGTGTCCTTTAATGGAACTTCCACAGTACCTAAGATACATAAACATCTGGTATTGCTGAATACTGGAATAGTCTCCTCAAATATTACTCAAAAAGATTTCTGATTCTATATCCATTACCTCTTTCTGGTCTTAACAATACATTTTGGTTATATAAATGCAGCTGTCCCCAGAAAGAGTTCATCTCCTCTTATTCTTAGCAGTGATCAGAGGGTAATGAAAGAAGTAATAAGTTGAGTACATTGTTTACCAAGTCCTCTACAGTGACATATATAAGGTACATAATAGGTCTCTATTAGTTTTATGAAAGTTCCTTTGTCTCTTTTCTCCTGGTTCTTCTCGATGAAAGCTCTGAGTGTAAAGAGGGTATATTTAGAATAAAAGTTATAGTATACCTCCTAGAAACACCAGTTTTTCAGAGGCAGGGGAAACAATTATCCCACCACTTTTACAGGGAATATATTAAGTCCTTGAAAGTATAGGGGGAAGAATAACTTTTTTAAAGCTATCCCTAGAGCCCTCTTCCTCATGAAGTAAAATACACTCTGGATTTTTTTCCTACTCTCATTCCTGCAGTCCTCTGTGGTGGGCAGAATTATAAGTTGGCTTCTATCTACTCCATGACCTCCCCTACTGTTGTGATCATTGACTTCCTTTCTCCTTGAGTGGAATGGGTTTTGAGACCAGCTTCTAAATAGTAGTATGAGATGTGATAAGATGTCTCTTCCTTGATTAGGTTACATTATATGGCAGTGATAATGGGCTTTGACTCCTGTGACTATGTTAATAGATATATTACAACTATGCTTTGCTAGCATGATCAGAAAAAAATCCCTTTGTTGGCTTAAAGAAGTAAACTGCTAAGTGAGATGGCCCATAGAGAGAGCCATATGGCAAGGAACTGCTCCTAGCCAATAGTCATAAAAAAAAAAAAAAGACTTCAGTTGTACAGCCACAGTAAATAAACTCTACCAGCAACAAAAATGGGCTTGAAAGTAGATCTTTCTTCATTAAAGCCTGTGATGTTATGCGAACACAGACCTAGACAGCACCTAAATTACAGCTTATCAAGACCCTGAATCAGAAGGCCCAGACAAGCTGTGCCCACACTGCTCACATACAGAAACCATGATATAATAAGTGTGTGCTGTGTTGAGATGCTAAGTTTTTGGTTATTTGTTATACTACAATAGAAAACTAACATAAAATGTCTTAATTCTTCTATTGGATATCATCACCTCCCATGGCAAATACTACCTGATTGTTGGAATGGACAAAGGACAGGTTGGTCTAACTTCTCTTAGGAAATACCTCAAGAACAAAGGGTAGGTTCAATTACTCAGACTGAATACAGACTTCAAAGACTTACCAGTATAAAAGGAAATGCACCAATGGAGCAATGGAGGCAACTGTGACCTCTGCTAATGTAGGTCCCATTTGGAGGACCTCAACAATTCTAAATCACAATTACTTTCCAGGGGTACAATGTGCATCCTTGGGACTGTTTCTTGTGTATAATCCAGGCATTAACTTGCCTCCTTCCCCAAAACAGTGATGTGCACTTTAATGGTGGTCATAACAGACCTGTAATTGCTTAAGGGGACACCACCTGTAGATCACGTAGCACTCAGACCTTGAGAGGTTCTCTCCTAAATTGGATATCTCTTGGACACTTAGAAAAATTTCTCGGGGAGGGAGTATTAATGTTATCATATACACAGTGCAGGTAAATGTCTCTATAGTGGGAATTATAACATTAGAAAAGGTGTTATGAAATGAGTTTATAACTCATTAGCTAAAGAGATCAGTGATGCCATCTCAGACTCAGCTCACTAACCATGACAGTTGTGGATGACAGAATTACCTTAATTGTCCCCTTTGTAAAATAAGGTAAGCCTATATATTTACTAATATATCATGTTGTAGCTTAATGAATACCTTAGCCGAGAGGAAAGGTCAATACAAAAATGCCAATTAGATACAAAAAAAAAAAAAAGACACTTAGTATTTTAAGTTAGACACTGGTAGTTTACAGATTTTTTGACTATTTCAGTCTGGGACTGTTAAAGGCATGGTTGAAACAAACGACAAAGATTGGTCCCATCATGCACCTTGAAGTTCCATTGGTGTAGACTTAATTAAATGGCTGAATTAAAACAACTGAATTCATTTGGTCCCAGTCTCTGATCATCAGGTTATTTAGAGTGCCTAGTAAAGAGGTTTAGCCATGAAAAAAAAAATCCAGTCCCAGGATGGTGCAGAAACAAGGAGTGGATATTATTAGGAGACATTTCTCAACAGATCTCTAGCATTTCTGTGTATCTAGAAAACAGAAGCATGTAAAGATGCTCATGTGGTAAACAATCTTGAAATACAGAGAGTTCATCTCCTTTCAGAGCAAACAGTCATGCTTATTGCTCATTATAAATTATTTGGATTTTCTGAGCTCAAGGTTCTGTCCTATAATGTAACCTGGATGCAGGCATATATCAGGGTAGCTCTGTGTGGCTGAATAGGACTTGAAGTGCAGGAGGAATCAATGCAAATATTATGTTCACATTCCATGCTGTAATGTGAGAAACAGTCCTTTGCTCTTACCTGGAAGTCCTGCATGTACCTTCTGAGAACATACTTAAAAAACTGTGGCAGGCTAGCCATTTAGCTTATAAATAGGGTAAAATCTTAAATCTTTTATTGTTCTTTACAGATTTTAAAATACCTTATTTGTTGTGAAATTTGAGAATGCTTATAGCCAGGGAAGAACTTTTATATCCAATTTTTAAAATCAGTTAATTTTACTAAAGAAAGAGAAACAATGACATTATTTGTATTTGTATTATATCAGAAATAAAATCATATTCTTTTAGCTATGTACTTAATCACTGTTGTTTGAGATTTTTTTCCTCAGTGATAGAGTTTATTTAATTATGTTTTCCAACAACTAACAACTGTCCATTTATTTCTCCATTTTCTCATAAAAAAGTATTTTAAAATATTATCTGATCAAGAGCCAAAAATAAAAATAGTTTACAGTATATAAATTGAATAATAAAATATTTCTTGAGATACCATACTTTAGGAAGTGATTAGGATTAACCATTTTGAGAATAGGTAAAGACCTATGCTTTTAGTTTTTACACCATAAAATTCATACCATTTTGCAAATTAACATTTTCCTCATAATATGATCTCTCAGTACATTCACATCTACATCATCCATTTTATCATGGTCTGGTGTATAGATATATTATAATGCATTTAATAATTCTCTTATGATGAATAATTTGGTGATCTCTCGTACTTATTTTTGTGTTAATATAAACAATACTGAAATGAAATTCTTCATTCCTTAGATTCTCTAGAATACATTCCTGAAATTGGAATTGCAGGATTACATATAATTTAATTAATTTTCCTCTCTAATGTTTTTAAAATTTAAGTTAATTTATTTTACATCTAAATACCCTTCGTTAATATACAAAAAGTTGAAAAGCTATAACTAATGTATGTCTCTGTCATGAAGAAATAAACTGAGCTATGAAAATTCACCAAAACTTATAAAAATGCACCAAAAGCTGAACTCAAGTAAATGAAGTTTACCTTTAGAATTAGAAACAATGAATTAATTTTAATGAAATAAGTATGATAGATATACAATAATCATGAGGGAGATGATATACCTTATTATGATGTTAATTCTTTCCAAAAATTCATCTATAAATCCAATGAAGTCTTAACCAAGAGAAACTATCAGCCAAATAAAAGCAAAGTTGGCTTCTTCACAAAATCTCATTTTATGAAGTGTATAAAATA
This sequence comes from Herpailurus yagouaroundi, assembly GCF_014898765.1. Taxonomy (NCBI): domain Eukaryota; kingdom Metazoa; phylum Chordata; class Mammalia; order Carnivora; family Felidae; genus Herpailurus; species Herpailurus yagouaroundi. The sequence goes on from NW_024419332.1 coordinate 9,128, forward strand.
CAGTTAAGGAGGTAATATGGAAACAGAATTATTATCCTCACAATCTTATTATAAACAACAGAGAAAGTATTAATGATTAACAACTGCAGTTGACAGTTGAAGTAGAGAAAAACTTTATCCCCTAAACTTAGAGAGTAAATAAACCACTTTTTACTGAAGATCTGCAATGAGTCATACCCTTTGTTGGTAGCTTTATAAATATTACATTGAACCAGTAATTAGTTCAAATGAACATACTGAGATAACCATACAAAATGTTTTATTTACTCTCTATTGCTATATTTCAACGGGTCAAAAAGAAAAAAAAGAATTGCTATTGGTTCTTTATTATTATTTTTTATTTATATATGAAATTTATTGTCAAATTGGTTTCCATACAACACCCAGTGCTCATCCCAAAAGGTGCCCTCCTCAATACCCATCACCCACCCTCTCCTCCCTCCCACCGCCCATCAACCCTTAGTTTGTTCTCAGTTCTCAACAGTCTCTTATGCTTTGGCTCTCTCCCACTCTAACCTCTTTTTTTTTTTTCCTTCCCCTCCCCCATGGGTTACTGTTAAGTTTCTCAGGATCCACATAAGAGTGAAACCATATGGTATCTGTCTTTCTCTGTATGGCTTATTTCACTTAGCATCACACTCTCCAGTTCCATCCACGTTGCTACAAAAGGCCATATTTCATTTTTTCTCATTGCCACGTAGTATTCCATAGTGTATATAAACCACAATTTCTTTATCCATTCATCAGTTGATGGACATTTAGGCTCTTTCCATAATTTGGCTATTGTTGAGAGTGCTGCTATGAACATTGGGGTACAAGTGCCCCTATGCATCAGTACTCCTGTGTCCCTTGGATAAATTCCTAGCAGTGCTATTGCTGGGTCATAGGGTAGGTCTATTTTTAATTTTCTGAGGAACCTCCACACTGCTTT
>NW_024419333.1:0-2812 GCF_014898765.1 Herpailurus yagouaroundi
GCAAGTATTTGGAAGTGGGACTTGGTGCGGTAGTCCATCCAAAGATACTTTCTGTACTGACCAGACCCTGGAGCATCCCGCCCACACGAAAACCTGCTGTCCTTCCAAAGGAAGGGGTCGCCATTTGTGAGGGGAGGGAGGCCAACTGGCTACCCGTGCTCGTGCATTCCCTAGCCAGCTAATCAGCACCATGGGCTCTGGGATGGGAGGGCCAGGTTTTCTTTGGGATATTAGACCCAGAATCTTCAATTTCCTCAGCAACTGACTGGGAAACTGGCAACATTCATACAGCCATGGCTGTGTAAGTGACAGCCCCATGTTCCTGGAATGTGAACAGAGACCTAGCTAGAAAAGCAGCGATGGCATGGGGATGAGTGCGAGCCAGCAGTGCCAAAGTTCCGCATCTCCAAAGGGAGTGGAAAGAGATCTCTTTCTGAATTCAATCTCGATCCAGACAGGAGGCCAGCTCCCTTCCTCAAACCTCGGGCTTGCCTACACACAAGCGTTCTCCACTGGGCACCTGCAGTGCTAGATACCCTAGGCCTGGTGATGTCCACAAAGTCTGAAACCCAATGCCCACGGCCCCTGTGGCCAAACCCCTCACACACTCACCAGGATTGTACCAGACTCCTCACTGAATAAGAAGAGACATAACTCTGAGACACTGACTCTGACAAGATTCCAGGGAGAACCTTGTTGCCAAGGAAGAGCAATTCCTTACTCTTGCTATAATACCCTGCTCAGCAACAAGAGCTATGGGGCAGAGTGTCAGCTGACCTCTGGGACATCAGACTCTGAGAGCCCTCTCTTGACTCAGGAAATACTGGAAACTCACCTCCAATCCTTGGAATTTGGTTGTGGACAGGGCAGCCCCTCGGTCTTGGTGGGTGACTGCGACCAGGTGAGAAAAGCAGCAACGGGATAGGAAGTTGAGTCCACGTTCTGCAACCCAATGGGCATGGGTCAAATCAAAGAGGGGCACATGTCTATCATCCCTTCTTCTTCTCCCACACAGGAGGCAGGATCCTCCCCTAACCACTGGCTTCAACTACCCTCAAGCACTCTCCCTGGGTATCTCTACACACATTAGGTGTGGGGGTGGCCACAAAGGAAGACCTATATCACCACCCAAAGGACACCGCCAAAGTCCCAAGCTGAGAGAAAAGGATATTACTTACTCTAAGACACTGGCTCTGCATAAAGTCCATGCAGAAACCCTTTGGACGAAACATGCTAAGTGGTGGAAATGGAGACACAGATTCTGAGTTCTTCATCACACTTGAGATTTGGAGAATGCTGAGAATGAAGTACCCAGCACAGTCTCCTATCAAGCTGCTTGTATCTGGAAATAGAAATGCCCATGGGCTTAGGAAAAAGGCACCCTCTGAAAGGGCACACTGAAAGCCCTGTCAGTAAGAAACCTCCATTCATTCTATTGGAGCCAGAGATTTCTGGCTATGTCTGTCCCTCCAACTTTTTGTAGCAGTTGATGGAGGCAGCAGTACTGGCGGTGTCGCTATTGGGTTCTACTGGCTCTTGCTCAGGAGTCTGGAACAAGGACTTGGTTCCCTATTGCTGGAAAAGACTCTTCCTGTACTGACCATGGCCTGGTCCCTACTGCCCATGTACAAACTGTGTGCTTCCTGGAGTGAAGGCAAATCAATCACCCAGCTCAGGGAGGAAGATGGCTCCCCCTCACCTCCCATACCCCAGCAAGCCAAGCAACCAGCACTCAGGGTCTGAAGGCCATCTTTCCTTTGTCAGATCAGAGCCTGAGGGCTCTCCCTGAGCACAGAAGCAGAGTGGGAATTTGATGCCTACCCAGGGGTGCCAGCTGAGTGACTGATGGCTCTGTGGCTTTTAAAGGGGAAATAAAGTCAGAAATAAAGATAGGGGAAGGAAATGGACCCAAGTGGTGCCCCAAGTCTGACATTTTTGGTGGTAATTGAGACCCACTTGGAAAGAAGGTATCTTCCTTCATTGGCCTTGGCAAAAAGGAGGCCAGCTCCCGGCCCAAATCTCTGGCACAGTCTTCACACAAACATCCGTTACTGGGCAACTAAAAATTCCTGGGCCTGTCGAGGGCCACATACTTCTGGAATCTAATGAATTAGTGAAGATGGAGCCCCGTGGCCAAAATCTCTCTCACAGTCTCAAGGACTGAGTCAGACTCCGGGTGGAAGGCAGAGGATACGACCATGAGACACTGACTCTGAACAGATTGTGGGAAGAACCTTGTTTCTACAAGAGAGCAAAGATGTATTACGGTGGATAAGGAGGGTCAGAGGTCTTCAGAGATTGAAAGGGGAATTATGTGGAGAAGGGTCCAGCACCAGCTCCTGGCAACCTGGCTATGGGGAAAAAGAAGAAACACTAGAAGCCTTAGGCAACATCGCCATCTAGCGTCCGCATCTCTGACCATGGGAGCAACAGGCCTGCGTTCTTCCTTCAGAAGGACCTAGAGAGTCCTGGGCTTTGCTTTTCTCACATTTCCAATCATTGAATGGAGTAAGCGGTGACAGTGCTGTAGTCAAAGGCTCCCAGGTCTTCCTCCAAAGTGTGGAAAGGGGCATTTGGGGCCCTCTTCCTGTAAAGGGCTCTTCTTGTGCTGACCAGCTTCTGGAGACTCCTGCTCCTGTGTGAACTGTCTGCTTTTCAGAAGGAAGGCCCCTCCATCAGGCAGAACAATGAGGCAAGCTGGCCAGCCTCCCCCACCCCTTGCTACAAACAGCCAATCACCAAGCCCAGGAATTGGAGGGCTATTCTCCTTTCAGATATGCCTTGCTCATGGCTGTCACTGAGCGAGGGACTG
>NW_024419334.1:0-4136 GCF_014898765.1 Herpailurus yagouaroundi
GGATATGAGGATAAGATGGGGTACAGGATGGGGGACAGGATAGGGGATAGGATGGGGGGACAGGACAGGGAGGACAGGATGGGGGGGACAGGATGGGGGACAGGATGGGGGGACAGGATGGGGGGACAAGATGGGGGACAGGATATGAGGATAAGATGGGGGACAGGATGGGGACAGGATGGGGGACATCCTACTTGGGGCAGGACTGCAGGCAGGGAGTGTGGGATTGGAGGCCAGGGAGAGGGAGGAGGGAGGCCTGGGAGGGAAGTGATAGTGGGGACCTGGAGAGGTAGGTTCAAGAACTCCTGGAAAGAGGGAAGAGTATGGGGGGGAGGGGGAGGAGACAAGCAGGGAGGGGAGGGTGCAGGGGGGAGGGGAAGGTGCAGGGAAGGAAAGGCAGGCAAGTTGCAGGAGGCAGGGAGGGAGGGGTCTCTGTGGTGTGCTTCCCAATGACCCCTTCCTCCGGGAGCCGTGGACCGGGGCACAGGCCCATGCGCGGGTTCTGGAGTGGGCATCGGGGCGGGGGGGGACGCTGCTGCCCTCTTTAAGGCTTTGGGCCGGGACACCGTCCAGAGAAGGGCAGCTGCCGTCCTCCCACACGGTGCTTCCGGGTTTGCTGTGGACACAGTCTCTGGTCTGTAAAACAAGGAAAGCGTCCTGAGTGGTGAGGCCAAGGTGGTGCAAGGAGGCTTGGGGGCTCAGTCTCCCCACACACGTCAGCGCTGTACTCTGTCCCTCCGCTGTCCTAATTTAACATTCCTGACCCCGTGACGTTCACGGTTGCCATCCTCTGGGTGACCTCGAGTACGTTTTGTCATAGCACGCCCCAGAGTGGAGCCCAGGGAGCCCCTCTCTTTACAACCCCCTCCCCTCGAGCCTGGGCCAGATTCTGGGCCCCTCCCCGCCCACAACGTGGCGAAGGCGACAGGACCGTGTGGTGATTTATGGCAAAGATGAAGACATGTGTTCGGATGTAGTGAGATCCCTAGTGGGTTTGACCTCAAGTAAATGAAGATCGCTCTGGGTGGGCCTGACCTAATCAGAAGAGCTCTCTCAAAGAGGTGCCGGCCTCTGTGAGTTCAGAGACCGGAGGCAGCAGAGGCGCCTGCTGATCTTAGGGAAGCGCGTTGCGCTCCCGTGAGGGCCACGTGGCAGTGACCTCAGGTGGCCTCTGGGAACTGAGGGCGGCCCCTAGGCGACAGCCAACAGGGAGGTGGGAGGTCAGCCGCGCTGTCACAAGAAACCGGATCCTGACACCCTGACAGCAACTGTGGGCTGTTGTAGGAGTCCCCAAATCCGGAAAGGAGCCATGCTGCTCCCCGCCCCCCACCAGGCCCCAGCTGAGCCAGCCCGGCCCCGACCTTGGACCCTAGGACACAGTAAGTGAAGTTGTTTTCAGGTGTATTTATTATGCTGAGTTGTGGATTTGTTGGTGGAAGTAGGTGACCCGCACACTTTCCAAAGCCTATTTCTGCGTCGTGACGCTTGTTACGCGCGTTGTCCCAACAACTGCCCCCAGCATCTCCTTGAATCTCGTGGACGGAAATGGTCAGAGAACAGAGGCCAGCATCAGCCTTTCTTAACCTCACCTGGGATAACACCCCCCACGAAGACCACGGCCCAGAGCCACCTGCCAGGCGGAGCTCCAGGTCTCCCGCGGGAGTCCCGAGCCAGCAGAGGTCAAGAATGCCCCTGGGGGGAGGGGCAGGCCTCTGGCGGCCTCCTGGAGGCTCCGAATACTGCTTTTGCTTTTCGCAAAAACAAGGTAAGTGTGACAGCGTTGGGCGAGTCCCGTTTGCCACATTGAGGGATAGGAATGCCTTGTCTGAACGCAGAAACGTGGGGCCTCCAGACACAAGGTAATAAAACAGCAACAAACAGGACCTCGGCAAAATCCCAGCATCAGCAGTCACAAGGTGGACCGGAGGGGCGCTAGGAAGAGAGGGTGTGGACGGCGGTGGGCAGGGGAAGAGACACCAGCGCACAGGATGGGAGGGGCAGCAGGGCTGTGGGGGTGCAAGGGGAGGGAGCAGTTTAAAGCTGTAGGGGCCTGGTGCAGGAGGGGCAGGTACCTGGGAGGCACTGGGCACCTGAAACAGAGGGCCAGGCCCCGGAGTGGGGGCTTCCAGCCAGAAAAGTAAGGTGATAAAGACCGAGCTTTGGGAACCGGCCTTGAGCAGAGCCATGGGGGTGGGGCGGAGGCAGAGGAGGGGGCTTTCTGTGTTTGGGGGGGGAGTACGGGTGGAGGGGGAGGGCGGGGCATGGAACCTTCCCTGGTGGCCCGCCCCCCCAAACTCACACCCCAAGCCCCGAGGCACAGGACGGTGCCTGGAGGCAAATCTGAGGCCAAGCTCCACCTTCAGAGAAAGGCACCTGCGCATGGGAGGGGCCTTCCCAAGGTCGCCGAGCAAGTTAAGCGCCAAGGCAGGACTGGCCAGAATCGAGGGCTCAAGGGATCCTGGAGGCTGCCTTGCCTGACATCACCTTCAAGGGCGTTCTCAGACCCCGTGTTGTCAATGGTGCTGAAGACAATTAGGAAAATTTCTTCTGTGACTCCAGATTCTCTGCCAGATGCCCGCTTCTTTCTTTCTTTACCCGTGAGCCTCTCCCACGCTGCGCTCGCGGCCCGGGACGGAGTTTCTGGAGCTCTGGCCACGACGGCCCGGGTGGGTGAGAAGTTCCTCGGAACCCTTGTTCAGTGGATGGGCTTGGCGGGATGGTGTATCAGAACCTTGTGAACTTTCCCTCTGGCTCTTTATCGAAGGCTTAAGAAAAGGAGTCTATTTGCACGTTAAGACGACGAAAAGGAACAACCATTTGAGAAGATAAGAGTTGGAATTTATAAGCCTCTACAAACTGCTATTTCTTTCAGGGAGAGAAAATAAAAATGGGAGACGGTAAGGAGAGGCGTTGGTGCTGCAGATAACATCATTTAGAGGATTCTGAAACCTGGTATGATTTATCATTACATAAGATGCTTTGGTCCGCAAGATCAAAAGCGACTGACGTTATCTATGTGCGCGCAGCCCGGTTGAATCGCTCTTCAGCATCCCAGACAAACATTTCATTAGTCACCATTCATCAGTAAATTGGGATGAAACGCCAAAACACTTCTTTAAAAGAGCTGGGTTGCATTTCCTACATGTGGTGCTTTAAAAAATAACCATTCATGTCGCACTTCTCTTTCAAGTGTTCAAACTCTGCTGCTTTACAAATATTTGCTTAGTCTCCATGACCCTCTTTTTCAGTCGCAAGTACTATTCTTTTCATTTCTGAGGCCGGGGGAGGAGATAGAAACTGTTCCAACGCGTGGAGTCAGTCTGCTCTTGGCCAGGAAAACAGAAAACCATGATTTCGGGAGAAAAAGCTATTGAATCCGGTCTGGCGACGGCTGTGCCACTGTTTGCAGGTGTTCGGCCAAAATGACCAGGGACCATCTCTCCAAAACGGACACACGGGCTAGGTGGGGGGCGGGATGGGGGCGATGTCCTAGGGAGTCCCCAGGCTGTGTGCTGAGACGCTGCGGTTACACCGCGGATCCAAGGCCACGTCACCAGGAAGCCTGTGGAGGGCGCAGTGGCCGCGGGGAGGCAAGTCTCCGCGTTCCTGCTTCTACCCCAACTGGAAACAGACCGGAAGCGGGGGGGGGGGGGGGGGGCCCGGCGGCCCCGGGTCATGGCTTTCCCTGAGCTTTGTCATCATAACCCAACTGAGGGGTTCTGCCGGCCAAGATGGAGAAGCTGGTCACGGACAACGCTTCTTCTAGAACAAGTTGAAAAGTCAGACTTTTTTTCTAGTGAGTTGGAAGACACCGGAGGGCTGCTGTGCTGTCGAGACTTCAGATGGATGATCCCAGAGAGAGGGGAGAGAGGCTGAGAAACCGGCTAGGCCCGGGCTAGGACTCTCTGGAGTCGGCAAAGTGCTGATCCCGTGACTTCCTGGCACTTGCGGGGACAGCAGGAGGAGGACCCCGGAGGAAAGGCAGGTGCCTGGTTCTGTCGTAAACCTGCAGCTTCCCCCGGAAGGCGTTCGCCGCATCCTGAGGGCAGGTAGGAAGGATGCTCAGAAGCTGAGCACAAAACCTTGGAATTGTTGGTTTGGAACACTGAGATTTTTGGTGTCATGGGGCTGAATTG
>NW_024419335.1:0-3341 GCF_014898765.1 Herpailurus yagouaroundi
AAAGAAAGAAAGAAGAAGGCAGGTGATATCACAATTCGAGATTTCAAGATATACCTCAAAGTGGTAATAACAATAACAATATAATTAAATATATTTATTATTGTTACTGTATGTGTTAAGAAAACATCTATCTTTTTAGCATTCCTTATCATTCTAATTTTCTGGCAACACCCTATTCACTTTCTTTTATTTGAAAATGTCTTTATTTGGGCTACTCTTTTTTTTAGAGTTTATTTACGGTTTTAGCGATCTCTGCACCCAACATGGGGCTTAAAAGCACAACCCTGAGATCAAGAGTAGCACGCCCCACCGACTGAGCCAACCAGGCACCCCTGTTTTATCTATTCTTAAAGGATATTTTTGCCATAGAGCTTTGGGTTGACAAGAGTGTTTTTCCCCGTTTCCCTGTTTTGCCCCGTGTTTTGTCCTGCATTGTTTCTGACTTCTGAGAAGTTATCTATTATCCAAACTGCCTTCCCTTGAATGAAGGCTGCTTTCATATTTTCAATATTTTCTGCTCTAGTTTGCTTTCCGTAGTTGTGCCTGGGTGTGGTTTTCTTTGTATTCATTCTTCTCGTGGTCACTGAGCTGCTTGAATCTGGAAAAGTAACGTCTTTTACCAAATTTGAGAATTTGGGGCTATTAGTTTTCACATTTTTTTTCTGCCTCCTTCTCTCTTTTCACTCCTCTTAGGACTCCAACACTTTTTAAAAATTTTATTAGTTTTTTAAAGGCTTTATTTTTAAGTAGCCTCTACACCCAACGTGGGTTCGAACTCACAACCCCAAGACCAAGAGTGGCACACACTACTGACTGAGCCAGCCAGGAGGACCTTGGGATTCCAGCTTGGGAGATGTCAACGCCGCCCCCCCCCCCTTTGCCCCTGCTCCAGTGGCCGGCCGCAGGCAGGAACCAGGAAAAGGGGGCTCCTTCTCCCAGGAGGGCCCCCTGCTAGCCTTGCCTCCATCTGTAGCTCAGGGAAACTGAGGAGGAGTGCCAAGGGGAGCCCTCAAACCAGGGCACAACTCTTGGTTCCTCCTGCCCTGTCCCCCTCTGCACCTTAGAAGGGAACCAAGAATTCACTCTGGTTACCTGCCCCAGTGCACTTGGGTTTCCTCCCAGGCTCACTGTAGGCCAAGAGCCTGAGGGCATGGCCTGTGCCCTTCATCTTCCTGTTCAGAGGTGTCCAACGCCCTAGACAGGAGGTGTTCATTGGCCCAGATAAAATGGGAATAAATAAGAATCACCTGCAGAACTTTAAAACAATAAAAATAAAAACAAAAACTAACATTTATTTATACATAATTTTAAGAGTATGTACTTCCTACTTTCTTGGTTGGAAAACGATTTTTCTAATAACAGATGGTATTTGAACTGAAAAAAAAAAAACAACTTCATCTTGGTAAGATATTCAAAATTCTTATGTTGTTCCCAAAACTTTTGGGTAAACTATTCCTGTGAAACCCAGATGTCTGGGCCCCCGGGTCCAGTTTATGCTGACAAGCTGGGGTGGGCACGGAGACAAGAAGGAAGCGTGACTGCACCCCCAGACCAGAGGGTTGACCCCGCTCCTGCCTCTAGGTGACCTGCCATGGGGTGGCGTGAAGGGAGGCCAGGGACACACAGAGCGGGGAGCGCCTTCTGACCTGACGTCTTCACAGGCCCTCCTACACAGGAGGCACTTGGAGGAGGGACCCATGCGGGTTCTGGAAGACAGGCAGGATGGAATAGAGCAGCCAGGGTGTCTGAGGACCTCAAGCATCCCCACCGTGTGTGCAGGGCTGAGCACCTGCCTCTAGCTGCAAGGGAAGCCATGGGAGTTGAGGCCAGATGTCAGCAGCACCACTTGCCTGCAACCACCATGAAGGGAGGAAGGGAGGGAGGGAGGGAAAAAGGAAGAAGTGAGGGAGGAAGGCAGGCAGGGGGCGGTGATGGGAGACAGCTGGCTGTACCTCCTCCCCCCCACTGGGTGGGTCCTGAGGCCCATCCTCAAAATCCGGGTGCTGCAGCCCTTCCTCTCATTATTTGAATAACATTGAATTGTAGGTGGTTTTTTCCTTCTGTTAAGTTTTGGCATTTTTATCCAAAGCAAAGATCATAATGCTTGTTGTGGCCAGACGCAGGCTGTGTGTGAGAAAGACTCCCCTCTACTGCCCCTCTGCCTTCCCCTCTGTGTGAGTGGACAGCGGGCCACTCCATCCACACTCACAGAGCTGGCAAGAGGACCCGAGAGCTTTCCAGTCCGGAAATGGGATGTATCCGTGTTATCCAGCAACTGGATTTTTCCACTCCGTCAATATTCCCGCAGAGGTCCCACAGACCAGAACAAAACTTGTGCGGAAATTCATACACTTCTGTGTCATAATCTGCCACGGGTGAGTAGAGTCACACAGCTCTCAAGCTCCTGCCAGTACACAGCCTTGTGCAGTCAACCCCCTGGGTGTCTGTCCTTAGGCTCCTGTGTTTTTGTTACATTTTAATGCTGCCACAGTAACCTTCAAAAGGTTGAGGCAGCGTGCACTCCCTTGGGCGCCGCGCAAGGCATCCAGAGAGGGCTGCCGGTCTGCTTTTGACAGGTATCTTGTTTTCGTGTGAAAACTACACGAGCAGTGCCCTGCCACCAGAGCTTCTGAACGGCCTGTGCTGGACTCTGGCAACTCCGCTCACCTTCAACTGTATAAAGCATGAGTCTATTTTGCTTTTGGTTTCAATGTGTAAATTGCCTATCTTAGGTATAATGACCCTTTATCATATGGATGGCACATATAATCTCCCATTTGTCTCTTGACTTGATGACTCTTATCCTACTTTTTACTTTCACAGTTTTTATTCTTTTTTTTTTTTTAATTTTTTTTTCAACGTTTTTATTTATTTTTGGGACAGAGAGAGACAGAGCATGAACGGGGGAGGGGCAGAGAGAGAGGGAGACACAGGCTCCAGGCTCCGAGCCATCAGCCCAGAGCCCGACGCGGGGCTCGAACTCACGGACCGCGAGATCGTGACCTGGCTGAAGTCGAGACGCTTAACCGACTGCGCCACCCAGGCGCCCCCACAGTTTTTATTCTTACGTAACAGTTTTAAAAAGTAACCTCTACCCCCAAAGTGGGACTCGAACTCACAACCCAGAGATCAAGAGTCAAGTGCTCGGGGCACCTGGGTGGCTCAGTTGGTTAGGCATCCAGCTCTTGATTTGGGCACAGGTCATGATCTCATAGTTCCTGAGGTCTAGTCTGCTTGGGATTCTCTCTGTTTCCCCTCTCTCTCTGCCCCTCCTCCCCTCACTCTCAAAAAAAAAAAAGAAAAGAAAAGAAAAGAAAAGAAAAGAAAAGAAAAGAAAAGAA
>NW_024419335.1:3351-6172 GCF_014898765.1 Herpailurus yagouaroundi
AAAAGAAAAGAAAAGAAAAGAAAAGAAAAGAAAAGAAAAGAAAAGAAAAGAAAAGAGTCCTGTGTTCTACGGACTGAACCACCTAGGTGCCCCTACTTACATAACATTTTTATAAAAATAAACAATGATTTTTAAAAAATTTTTCTAAATGTTTACTTATTTTGAGAGACAGAGAACAAGTGGGGGAGGGGCAGAGAGAGAGAAGGAGAGAATCCCAAGCGGGCTCTGAGCTGTCAGTGCAGAGCCAGATGCAGGGCTCCAACCCATGAACTAACCGTGAGATCATGATCTGAGCTGAAATCAAGAGTGGGCCACCCGGGTGCCCCTTTTACATAACATTTTTAAAAAGTAGTCAAACGAGTAACTTTTCCTTCATGATTCCCCAATTTGCTGTCCATGTTGCTTAATTATTTCCCACCCTTTTGTTCTAAGGGCTGTGTTCTAAGTCCCTTAGAATTAATTTTTCTGTGTGATTTGAGGCGGAATACAAGAGCCCCTCTCGGGACAGGACCCTCCGCGGTGGGGGCCTCAGCTTCCTGTCTTTAAACTGAAGCCCTCTGAGGTGGGTCCTAGGGTTCTTCCCACTGCTAATGCTTTGGTACTTAGCACAGATCTCCTGACTCCAGCCCAGGGCTCCAGGTCTGTCTACAAACTCACTTGCCCCCAGACACAGCACTGGGACAGGGTGTCTGTCACGTCCCCTCCTACCTGTGGAGCCTCATACTGCAGTGACACAAAGAGGGGAGGCCCCCGGAGTGCATAGCCCAGCCCAGGGCAGGAACAGCCTCCAGTGCTCAGTGCTGACCACAGCTGCTGTCCCAGCACGACTGACCCTGGGTCAGCACAGTGCTTGAAATCACGGCTCAGCAAAATCCCAGAATTGACCTCTGTCCCTTTAAATTGAGAACGGCCAGGGGTGAGGAGGGCCCAGCCTAGATCCCAAAGGAACAAAGAGTCTCTTTGATGGCTTCACACCTTGGCCTTTGTCCTCCCTGGGTCTCCACTCTCCACCCCACTTTCCAGCTTTCTGCGGTCGGTTTCTTCCTCCCTCCCTTCTTTAAACTCTCCACAACCCCCAACCCCCTGTCCCCGGCAGTACAAAATGCAAAAGATACAAACAGGTCAAGCCCCTCCTTCCAACGCTTGGCCATCAGGCTCCCTCCCTCAGAGTCATTCAGCATAACCTGCTGCCCGATGCATTCTATGCCTTTGGTGCATGCAAATTAAAACCATTTTCCTACAAATACAGTAGCTTTCTGGACACATTGTTCTGCCCTTTTCTTTTATCAGCTAAAGGTGAGTCAGGTAGACCGCCCCCAATCAGTACACAGAGCTTCCTGGTTTTCCTCTCACAGCCACACCGTATCAGGGTTTGGCCAGTGATGTGTTCGTGGTTTGAATACGCCATTCCCTAATGAGCAATACCCGTCTGTGTACTGAACCATATGCAGCCTCACACCGTGTGAGCACCTCTGCAGGGAAGGCGCACAAAGGTGACCGAGGCAAAGCGATGTGCTCTTGTCACTCTGGTAGCTGAGTCCAGAGGCTTCTGGAAGCTGTCACTGCCGCTCACTGAATACAGGGATGACTGTGGGCCCACAATCTCACCCTGCCAGGTGATCAAACTTTTTCAACTCTGCAGGTTTGTTGGGTATAAATAAGACAGGCATCTAGGTGCTTTTCAATTTGCATTTCTTGAAGGAGGGAGGTTGGCGCCCAGTCCTGTTCATTTGCATACCCTTTCCAGGAGGGTCCTTGGATTTATTGGAGGGTGGCACTTTGTTAGTGATTTGTAGGGGCTCTGCATTATTAAACTCTTTATTGTCAATCGTATTAAGATTGGCCCTTTGGGATCGGAGTTGCAAGCCTGTCCTTCCCAATTCGTGGATTGTTTTTTTGACCTTGCTTAACGCAGTTTTGCTCCGCCGAAAGCTTTGAAAGCTTTGGTTTCAGGTAGTTGAATTTCTCAGTCTGCTTCTGGTCTTCGGGTTGGAGGTCATGTTCAGAAATGCCTTCCCTTCCAGGGGACTCTGAAAAAGTTCCCCTAAGTTTCTTCTAGTCTCTCCATCTTTTCTTTTTAATGCCTAAATCTAACTTGTTTGGAATCTAAGCCAATGTGAACGGTGAGGGGTGAATCCCACTCACTGATGTGAATGGCCACCTTAGAGTCCGAAATTCCCACATGTACACAAAGCCTTTTCATCTTTCCATAAAAGTTTTCTTCACACACACTTCTAGCGGCTTCCTGGTGTGAAGGCCGACCCTTGTAGCGGCTTCAAGGGCGGGAAGGCCTGGCCTGGGGAGCCCAGCTCTGAGGGGCTGGAGGCGCAGAGTCAAGGCCCACGGAGGCAGAAAGGCGCGCAGGACTCACCTCTTGGTGGGCGCGAGTTTCCTCCTGCTTCCTGTGCGCCGGGCCCCGAGGCCCACATCGCGCATCTCCCCCCTCACGGTTCAGGGAACCCAGACACGCCTAGCCTGGACCCCTAGAGACTGCAGGAAGCATTTGCGCCACCCCCCGCCGCGCGTTCCAATTCACGTCCTGCCACTTTCCCTTCTGAATCCCTGGGTCCTGCCCTCTGCCCCCCCCCCCCCCCCGTGCCCCTTAGGTCCCATGTCCCCGCGCGCCCACCGTCCCACGTCCCCCTCGCGTCCTCCTTCCCACGTCTCCAGGGCCCCTCGGTCCCACGTCCCCCGTGCCCCCTCGGTCCCACGTCCCCGCGCGTCCTCCGTCCCTCGTCCCCCGCGTCCTCTCCGTCCCGCGTCCTCTCCGTCCCACGTCCCCGTGCCCCCTCGGTCTGACGCACGTCCCCCGCGCCTTCTC
>NW_024419336.1:0-3141 GCF_014898765.1 Herpailurus yagouaroundi
GGGCACCTTGAGCGACATACTCCACCTCCTGGAGCCTCAGTTCCCTTGCCTGTGAAATGGGTGTAGTGTCACCTGTTCACAGGGCCCCAGTGGTGTGTGTGTGTGTGTGTGTGTGTGTGTGCGTGTGCGTGTGCGTGTGCGTGTGCGTGTGAGGAAGCTTCACAGCCTGCGATGTGCCAAGCAGAAGTAATCTGGTATCCTGGGTCAGCATTCCCCAACATGACTTCTATAAGGGTTACTCCTGTGGGAGGTGAGCGGGTGCTGTGGAGGGCGAGTGGGGATGGGGTTCCCGTCATCCAGAGTAAATGCCAGACACACTTTCACACAGTAGTGTGTGTTGCCTTGTTATTAGATTCAGAAATAAAAGAAGGGACATTTTGACCTTACAGAGAGGAGAATGGGTATACTATGAACAGTTATATGTTATTCAATTGGACCACATCCCTGTAAAGATACAAACTATTGAAACAGACTGAAAAGAATGGGCAGAGGGAATAGATGTGTAATAAGTAAAGACATGGAATGAGTCATGCAAACACCACCCACAAACAAACATCCAGGTCAGATATCTTTACAGATGAATTCTACCAAGCGTTAGAAGCATTAGAATGAATTCTTCCCAAACTCTTCCAAGAAATAGAATAGGATGCCCTGATGCCAAACCAGAAAAAGGCAACACAGGAAAAGTACAGACCAATATCTCCCCTGAATATGGATGCCATAACCCTCTTCAAAATCCTGGCAAGCTGAATCCAGTAACATATAAAAAGAATTCTGTACCAGACCAACCAGAATTTATTCAGGAATGCAAAGTGATTTAACACCCCAAAATCAGTTATGTAATTCACTGTACCAACAGAACCCAAATAAAAGCCGCATGATCCTGGGGTGCTTGGGCGGCTCAGTTGGTTAAGCATCCGACTTGGGCCTAGGTCATGATCTCGTGGTTCCTGACTTCGAGCCTCTCATGGGCCTTTCTGCTGTCAACACAGAGCCCCCTTCGGATCTTCTGTCTCCTGCTCTCTGCCCTTCCCCCACTCACGTGCTCATGTGCTGGCACGTGCACGCACGTGCTCTCTCTCTCTCTCTCTCTCTCTCTGTCCCTCTCCAAAAATAAACAAACTTAAAAACAAACCACATGATCCTCTCCATGGACACAGAAACACCATTTGAAAAAACTCAACATCTCTTCTTGTTAAAACACTCACTAAGAATACAAGGGAAAGTCTGCAACCTGATAGGTGGCATCTATGAACTTCCCTGAGCTGACATCAGACTCTGTGAAGAAAGACTAAATACCTTCCCCCAAAGATCAGGAACAAGACAGGATGTCTGCTCTCCAGACATCTATTCGGTATTGCACTGACGATTCTAGCCAGGAGAACTAAGCAAAAACATGAAGGAAAAAAAAACATTTTGATTAGCAAGGAAGATGTACAGCTCTCTATTTACAGATAACATCTCCTCCACACAGAAAATACTTAAAAATCCCCAAAATGAATTAAACTGAGATGTGTTTAGATGCCATAGACCTGCATTTTCCAATGATTCAGACTGTCCAACGGTAGATTTACTAGATGAAAATTACTCCGTGGCTGGAATGAGGCCTCTAACTGTATTTTATGTGAGTTGATTAACCTGATTTGGAGGTTGTTTGTGTAATTATTGTAAAATCCCTGCAAAGAGCATGCTAACAGGCTGCCCTTAAAAATCCTCATAACCTTTGCACTCGTGTGACTAACCAAATATGTGGACCACTTTTGAGAAACTGCCGTTCTGCTAACCAATTTCCGCAAGACCCTATGAAGACAGTGCTCATAAAAGGGAATTTAAATGTCTTCAAACAGTGGTGCTGGGGAAACTGGACAGCCCCGTGCAGAAGAATGAAGGCAGACCTGATGTTCCACCATATGCAAAAGAGTCACTAGGAAAGGATCAAACACCTACATGTAAGACCCAAAACTATAAAATCGCTAGAAAAAACATAAGGGGAACGCTGCATGACTTCCGACTTGGTGGTGAATTCTCAGATATGACACCAAGAAATGCAACAATATGGACAAATAGCATTGCATCAAGCTTAAAAACTTTGTGCATGAAACAGCACAGTTGACAAGGTAAAAGGGCAACTTATGGAATACATAAAAATGTTTGCAAATCATTAATAACGGAGTAATACCCAGAAAGTACAAAGAAATGTTAAAATTCACAAATAAACAGCAAATAATTTAAAAAAGGCAAAAGAGGGGCCCCTGGTGGCTCGGTCGGTTAAGCGTCCGACTTCAGCTTAGATCATGACCTCACGGTTTGTGGGTTTGAGCCCCACGTTGGGGGGGGTTGCTGTGCAGACGCTGGACCTGCTTCAGATTCTACGTCTCCCTCTCTCTCTGTCTCTCCCCTGCTCACACTCTGTCTCTCAAAAATAAATAAACATTATAAAAAAAAATAAGCTCAAAAGACTTTGAATACACACTCTCCCTACGAAATATAGAAATGGCTAACAAGCATATGAAAAGATGCTCCCCACATCAATAATCGTCAGGGAAATGCAAGGCAAAGCCACAAGGAGATAGCACCCCACCCATGAAGACGGCCCTTATCAAAAAAAAGAAAATATCAAGTGTTGGTAAAGATGTGGAGAAAGTGTGCACTGTTGTAAAACTGTAAGACCGTTACGCAAAGCAATATGGTGGTTCCTCAAATATATATAAATACACACACACACACACACACACACACACACGTTATTTCACCTTAAAAACAAAAAACAAAAACTCATGTCGAATGCCACGCCAAAGATGCACTTTGGGGACAGCATGCTAAGTGAAATAAGGCAATTACAAAAAGACAAATCTCTGATTCCATTTGTACGAGGTGTCTAAAGTAGTCAAATTAAAGGAAATATAAAATAGAAATATGTGGACCACTTTTGAGAAACTGTAGTTTTCTCGGGCTTTAAGACGGGGGCGAAGGAAAGTTGTGGCTTCACAATCAGTCTGGAGTTTGAGTTTTGTAAGACGAAAAAGATCTGGATGTCCGTGTCACAACAATGTGAATATACTCAACACTGCTGCGTGTACGTTACCACATTGCTAAGATGGTAAATTCTGTTATGAGTTTCTTACAGCAATGAAAAAATAG
>NW_024419337.1:0-2466 GCF_014898765.1 Herpailurus yagouaroundi
CCGTGGCCAAGCAGCAGGAAGAGGCACTCGGGGCGCGCCAGCTCGCAGGCCGCGTGCAGCGCCGTGCCACCACCCTCCACGCGGCTGCAGCCGCGCCGGTCGAGCACGCGCGCGCGCTCCTCGGGCGGGAAATCGCGCACGGTGCGCAGGATGCGGCGCAGGATGCCCACGCGGTTGTAGCGCACGGCCAGCGCCACGTGCGGCCCGGGCGCCGCGCAGCAGCGGAAGCCGGCGCTGGGCGGCGCGAGCGCGCGCCGCGGGAACGTGGCCAGCAGGTAGTGCGCGTACGCCTGGTGGTCGTGCACGAGCGCGTAGAGCAGCGCCTCGGAGGGCGAGTAAGCGGCGGCGCGGCCGCGCTCGTCCCAGTGGAAGGCCTCGCTGGCGCGCATGTCCTCGAGCAGCCACACCGGCAGCAGGTCGCGGACGGCCTGGTAGAAGGCGAACGACGACTTGCGACACTGCTTCTGCGCCCGTGAGCGCGCCGCGCCTGCGCCCTCCGGCCCGCCGTCCGCGCCGCCCCCGGGCCGCCGCGCGTCCCACGGCATGCTGGTGGCGGACGCCGGCCTCCCGGCCTCACGGCATGGGCCCGGCGGCAGCTGACCACCTGCACCTGCGGGGAGGGGATCGCGGTGAGGCTCCAAAGCTCAAGGTTGCCTGCTGCTTAGGAGGGGCCCTTCTCTGCTAGGTCCCAACCCACCTCCCACATCCTTGATCTAGATGCCTCTGCTCTCCCTCCCTTAAAGTGTCTTGTTCTCCGGCACCTCTGCTAGATAGAGATGCCCTTCCATTCCCCCTACCCTCAGAGCCCCACCCGCCATCAAGACCACGCCGAAAACCCACCTCCCCACCTCTTTCAGCCCAGAGACCTGCTGACCTGGCTGACTAGGCTCACCAGGTGCATCCAACCCCAAACAGAAAAGACCAGGTTGGGGGGCAGGAAAGTTGGAGCCCACCTCTCCAGCTGAGCCAAGCTCCACCTAACCATGACCCTATCCTCTGACCCCTGACCACAGGTGGGAGCCCCTAGGGCCTCCCCCCGTCCCAGACAGGGACAGAGTTCTAGACCCAGACCTACCTGGTTCCTGCACTCTGATCACAGGACGTTGAGTATATATCACTCTCTTTCTCTGAGCCTCAACTTCCTCATCTGTAAAAAAGGGGGTGGGAGAAATGGAAGTTGTGAGCCCCGGCTGGGTGAGCTGGGGTGGAGCCTTCCACCCAAACATGATGTTTACTGGATATCATCAACCCTAGCTGCTGGGAGGAGGCCGCAACGAAATCAACCTAGAAACGGCTATGCACAACGCTTTACAGCAAATCTCCTCCAGGTCTGCAACTTCTCTTGATCTTCCCAACTACTAGATGAAGCAGGTACTGTCATCCCATTTTCCAGCAAGAGACAAGCTTGTCCAAGGTCAGTCAGCAAGTCATGGTACAGCCAAGCCTAGAACCAAGATTTCCTGCCTCCCATTTTGGGCTCATTCCAGAAATCGGGGGGGGGGGGGGGGGGGGCCCCCCCCCCCCACGGGGCCCCCCCCGAGCCCCCCCCGCCCCCCCCCCCCCGCCCCCCCCCCCCCCCCCCACGCCCGCCTCGCCCGAGGGGGGGGGGGGGGGGGCAGGAGCCCCCAACCCACAGGGAGCCCAGCTTGAGCCCTGCCTGACCTTGCCCGCTGAGCCCCCGGCCCCAAACTGAGCCCTGGTCTCTGACTCCTGACCCTGGTCCAAGCTCCCCACTGCTTTCTCTCAAGGGTAAGCTGTTGGTCACAAGGGGCCTGGGTCAGCGCACAGGCCGCGTCCACACACACTGGGTAACTAAGTTACAGAGACGAACACTCTGGGGAGTGGGCTACAGCCGCAGTGCTCTTGGGGGGGCACCATGCCCGAAACACACCCCCCAAGCCTGGGACTCTGCGTCCCAGGTGTATGTACCCCTGTGCGGATACCCGTGGGGCGCCAGGCGGGTTACGTAAAGTTGGGCCGCCCCACGTCACTGGGCAGCGAGTCACAGCCGCGGCTCCGTGAATGGGGGGGGTTGGGCCACCGAAGGCAGGGCTGTACGCCCGGGGCCGCCCGCCAGCTCCTCCCCGTCCCCTCCCGGCGGCCGCGGGTCGCGGGGGTCGAGGCCAGGGTGTTTGCCGGCCGGTGGCCAGAGCAGCGAGGACTGCACCTGCGTGTGCATATGCCCAGGGGACACGAGGGGGCGGCGGCCAGGGGAGAGCACCCGGGGCTGGGGCTGCGCGCCGAGCGGGCCGGGGGTAGGCGGGGGACTCACCGTGGGGGACAGCAGGGCCTTGGGCCTGACGTCCCAGGTCCCCGTCCCGCTGAGGGCCGAAGCGCGCGCTGTTACCCCGCGGGTAGGCGCGCAGGCAAAGGTCCCAAGACGGGCGGGCGAGAGGAAGCCGCCGCCGCCCGCGCCCGCCGCAGCCGCGGTCTGAGCCGCCGCGGCCGGATCGCTGGGCGGCGGCG
>NW_024419338.1:0-5281 GCF_014898765.1 Herpailurus yagouaroundi
ACCCCAAAGGCAAGGGAATTAAAAGCAAAAAGGAACTCTTGGGACCTCATGAAGATAAAAAGCTTCTGCACAGCAAAGGAAACAATCAACCAACGGATTGCCAACAAGGCAACCAACGGAATGGGAAAAGATATTTGCAAATGACCTATCGGACAAAGGGCTAGTATCCAAAATCTATACAGAGCTCACCAAACTCCACACCTGAAAAACAAGTAATCCAGTGAAGAAATGGGCAGAAAACATGAAGAGACACTTCTCTAAAGAAGACATCTGGGGCGCCTGGGTGGCACAGTCGGTTAAGCGTCCGACTTCAGCCAGGTCACGATCTCGCGGTCTGTGAGTTCGAGCCCCGCGTCAGGCTCTGGGCTGACGGCTCGGAGCCTGGAGCCTGTTTCCGATTCTGTGTCTCCCTCTCTCTCTGCCCCTCCCCCGTTCATGCTCTGTCTCTCTCTCTGTCCCAAAAATAAATTAAAAAAAAAACGTTGAAAAAAAAAATTTAAAGAAGACATCTGGATGGCCAAGAGGCACATGAAAAGATGCTCAATGTCGCTCCTTATCAGAGAAATACAAATCAGAACCACCCTCAGATATCACCTCATGCCAGTCAGAGGGGCCAAAATGAACAAATCAGGAGACTATAGATGCTGGAGAGGATGTGGAGAAGTAGGAACCCTCTTGCACTGTTGGTGGGAATGCAAACTGGTGCAGCCACTCTGGAAAACAGTGTGGAGGTTCCTCAAAAAATTAAAAAATAGACCTACCCTATGACCCAGCAGTAGCACTGCTAGGAATTTACCCAAGGGATACAAGAGTACTGATGCATAGGGGCACTTGTACCCCAATGTTTATAGCAGCACTGTCAACAATAGCCAAATTATGGAAAGAGCCTAAATGTCCATCAACTGATGAATGGATAAAGAAATTGTGGTTTATATACACAATGGAATACTACGTGGCAATGAGGAAGAATGAAATATGGCCCTTTGTAGCAACGTGGACGGAACTGGAGAGTGTGATGCTAAGTGAAATAAGCCATACAGAGAAAGAAAGATACCACATGTTTTCACTCTTATGTGGATCCTGAGAAACTTAACAGGAACCCATGGGGAGGGGAAGGAAAAAAAAAAGAGAGAGGTTAGAGTGGGAGAGAGCCAAAGCATAACAGACTCTTAAAAAAAGGAGAACAAACTGAGGGCTGATGGGGGGTGGGAGGGAAGGGAGGGTGGATGATGGGTATTGAAGAGGGCATCTTTTGGGATGAGCACGGGGTGTTTAATGGAAACCAATTTGACAATAAATTTCATATATTTAAAAAAAAGGAGGATAAGACAAAAAGATAGATGGAAAGAGCATACAGATAGATTTAACTGTACTGGTCATGTTTAAATTTATAAGTTGGGTGATAATTTCCTAGTTATTCATTTATTATGCTTAATGACTTCCATATATCTGACATATAGTCCTTTGTATTTATCGAATATCACATAATGACATTCAAAAGAAAAAGAAAGGGATAGAAAATATACAAAGAATATCATCCAAAAGAAAGCTGGCACAGTTTTATCAATATTAGGCTAGATAAATTAGTCTAATATTTCACTTAAAGTGAAAAGCATTTTTACGAATAGAAGATTCTCCGTATGATAAAAGGAACAATTCACTAGATTGTTCTAGTGAATTGTGCAATTCACTAGATTGCACTAGATACAAAATTGCACACATAGCTTCAAATTATGGAAATTAAAAATGACAATTGCTAGAAAATTTTGACCAAAATCACAATCTTTTAACATACATCCTTCAGTTATTTTGAAAAAGCAAACAAAAACTTATTAAGAGTATATAATATTTGAACAACACAATTAATAAATTATATCTAAATGAAATATGGAACTCTGAACCTAATTTAAAAAATCCTTTCAAGCACACATAAATCTCGGCCACAAGGCAAATATCAACACATGCCAAGAATAAAGAACATTTGGACCACATTTCCTAATAAGAATCCAGTTAAGTTAGAAGTTAGCAACAAAACAATGATTAAAAAAATCATGTTTGTGGGGGGCCTGCATGGCTCAGTCAGTTAAGCATCCAACTCTTGATTTCAGTTCAGGTCATGATCTCACAATTCATGAGCTCGAGTCCTACATCGGGCTCTGCGCTGACAGCACT
The DNA here is from genome assembly GCF_014898765.1 of Herpailurus yagouaroundi. Taxonomy (NCBI): domain Eukaryota; kingdom Metazoa; phylum Chordata; class Mammalia; order Carnivora; family Felidae; genus Herpailurus; species Herpailurus yagouaroundi. Next base: position 2,173 of record NW_024419338.1, read on the forward strand.
GAGCCTGGTTGGATTCTCTGTCTCTCTTTGCACCTTGTCCTCTCGTGTTTTCTCTCTTAAATAAATAAACTTAAAAAAAAATCATGTTTGGATGTATCATGTAAATGGATGTCAAAACAAAGTCAGAGTAGCAGGATTTATATCGGACAAACTAGACTTTATTCTTGTATTTTTTTTTTATCCTGCTTTGGTAACAGAGTATACTGGCCTCATAGAATGATTGTGAATGTGTTGCCTCTATTCCATTATTTGTAAGATTTTGATAAAAATTGTAGTAATTATTGGTTTAAATGTTTGATAGCATTTGTCAATGAAATCTTGTGGTCTTGGGCTTTTCTCTGCTGGCAGATTCTTGATTCCTAATTCAACTTTCATTCATGCTTTTGGTCCAAGATTTCCTACTTCTTGAATTCAAGATTGATGATTCAATCATGGTAACTTGGGCATTATCTGATTTTTTTTTTCACTCTAAGTTATCTGATTTGTTAATATATAATTGTTTATAGTAATCTGTTATACTATATTTCTGTGGTTCTGCTATATTGTTTTCTCTTCCATTTCTCATTTTGGTGTTTGGGTATTCTCTATTTTTTGTCTTAGTTACAGTAGTTAAAGCATTGCCATTTTCCTTATTTTTTATTGTTTGCAAAACTGGTCATTACTTTCAATGTTATGTTATTGATTATTCTGGTCTATTTTATCTCTGATTTTCCTCTGTTATTTCCCTCCTCTACTAAATTTCAGCTAAGTTTCCTTTTTTCTAGTTTCTTATGGTGTAACATTCAATTTTTTCTTAATGGAAGCATTTATAGCATAAATTTCACTCTAACATCTGCTTTTGATGCATCCCGTAGGTTTTGGAATATTGTGTTTTCTTTTTCTTTTGTTATAGGACATATTTTGATTTGCAGTTTGATTTCTTATTTGGTCCACTGCTTGTGTACTGTGTTGCTTAATTTTTAAATATTTAATATTTACATTGTAGATATTCCAGCTTTGTTTTATTGTTGATCGTTGGTTTTGTACAAAAGACTGTGGTTGGAAAATATACTTGGTATGATTTTAGACTTTTTTTTAAGTTTATTTATTTAGAGAGACAGCATGAGCAGGGGAGGGGCAGAGAGAGAATCTCAAGCAGGCTTTCCGCTGACAGTGCAGAGCCTGATGCAGGGGCTCCATCTCACAAACCAAGAGATCATACCCTGAGCTGAAATCAAGAGTCAGATGCTTGACTGAGCCACCCAGGTGCCGGATGATTTCAGTCCTTCTTAGGTCTGCAATATTTGTTAGGTCTCTTTTTTATGTGATTTAACCAGGGGTTTCTTCTGTACGTACTTGAGGAAAAGGTCTTGGATGGAATGTTTTATATATATCTTTTAGAACCATGTATTCTGAGGTATACTTTAGGTAAGAAATGTTCTTGTTGAAAAAAAATAGCTTAGGGTACTTGTTTAAACTAAAGTATATCAGGGGCACCTGGGGAGCTCAGTTAAGCACCCAACTTTAGCTCAGGTCACCATCTCACAGTTCCTAGGTTCAAGCCCTACATCAGGTTCTGTGCTGACAACTCAGAGTCTGGAAACTGCTTCAGATTCTGTCTCCTCTCTCTCTCTCTCTCTCTCTCTCTCTCTCTCTCTCTCTCTCTCTCTGCACCTCCCTCACTCATTCCCTGTCTCTTAAAAATAAAATAAACCTTAAAATTTTTTTTAAAAATAAAGTGTATCAGAGGGGAAGTGGAGATGGTTGAAACAGGTGAATAAGATTAAGAATATACTCATGATGAGCACTGAGTAATGTTTCGAATTTTTTTTATTTATATATGAAATTTATTGTCAAATTGGTTTCCATACAACACCCAGTGCTCATCCCAAAAGGTGCCCTCCTCAATACCCATCACCCACCCTCTCCTCCCTCACACCCCCATCAACCCTTAGTTTGTTCTCAGTTCTCAACAGTCTCTTATGCTTTGGCTCTCTCCCACTCTAACCTGTTTTTTTTTTTCCTTCCCCTCCCCCATGGGTTCCTGTTAAGTTTCTCAGGATCCACATAAGAGTGAAACCATATGGTATCTGTCTTTCTCTGTATGGCTTATTTCACTTAGCATCACACTCTCCAGTTCCGTCCACGTTGCTACAAAAGGCCATATTTCATTTTTTCTCATTGCCATGTAGTATTCCATTGTGTATATAAACCACAATTTCTTTATCCATTCATCAGTTGATGGACATTTAGGCTCTTTCCATAATTTGGCTATTGTTGAGAGTGCTGCTATGAACATTGGGGTACAAGTGCCCCTATGCATCAGTACTCCTGTGTCCCTTGGATAAATTCCTAGCAGTGCTATTGCTGGGTCATAGGGTAGGTCTATTTTTAATTTTCTGAGGAACCTCCACACTGCTTTCCAGAGCGGCTGCACCAATTTGTATTCCCACCAACAGTGCAAGAGGGTTCCCGTTTCTCCACATCCTCTCCAGCATCTATAGTCTCCTGATTTGTTCATTTTGGCCACTCTGACTGGCGTGAGGTGATACCTGAGTGTGGTTTTGATTTGTATTTCCCTGGTAAGGAGCGACGCTGAACATCTTTTCATGTGCCTGTTGGCCATCCGGATGTCTTCTTGAGAGAAGTGTCTATTCATGTTTTCTGCCCATTTCTTCACTGGGTTATTTGCTTTTCGGGTGTGGAGTTTGGTGAGCTCTTTATAGATTTTGGATACTAGCCCTTTGTCCGATATGTCATTTGCAAATATCTTTTCCCATTCCGTTGGTTGCCTTTTAGTTTTGTTGGTTGTTTCCTTTGCTGTGCAGAAGTTTTTATCTTCATAAGGTCCCAGTAATTCACTTTTGCTTTTAATTCCCTTGCCTTTGGGGATGTGTCGAGTAAGAGATTGCTACGGCTGAGGTCAGAGAGGTCTTTTCCTGCTTTCTCCTCTAAGGTTTTGATGGTTTCCTGTCTCACATTCAGGTCCTTGATCCATTTTGAGTTTATTTTTGTGAATGGTGTGAGAAAGTGGTCTAGTTTCAACCTTCTGCATGTTGCTGTCCAGTTCTCCCAGCACCATCTGTTAAAGAGACTGTCTTTTTTCCATTGGATGTTCTTTCCTGCTTTG
>NW_024419339.1:0-3191 GCF_014898765.1 Herpailurus yagouaroundi
TTTTGAGAAGCCTGGCTAGAGGTTTGTCAATTTTGTTTATTTTTTCAAAAAACCAACTCTTGGTTTCGTTGATCTGCTCTACAGTTTTTTTAGATTCTATATTGTTTATTTCTGCTCTGATCTTTATTATTTCTCTTCTTCTCCTGGGTTTAGGCTGCCTTTGCTGTTCTGCTTCTAGTTCCTTTAGGTGTGCTGTTAGATTTTGTATTTGGGATTTTTCTTGTTTCTTGAGATAGGCCTGGATTGCAATGTATTTTCCTCTCAGGACTGCCTTCGCTGCGTCCCAAAGCGTTTGGATTATTGTATTTTCATTTTCGTTTGTTTCCATATATTTTTTAATTTCTTCTCAAATTGCCTGGTTGACCCACTCATTCGTTAGTAGGGTGTTCTTTAACCTCCATGCTTTTGGAGGTTTTCCAGACTTTTTTCTGTGGTTGATTTCAAGCTTCATAGCATTGTGGTCTGAAAGTATGCTTGGTATGATTTCAATTCTTGTAAACTTATGAAGGGCTGTTTTGTGACCCAGTATATGATCTATCTTGGAGAATGTTCCATGTGCACTCGAGAAGAAAGTATATTCTGTGGCTTTGGGATGCAGAGTTCTAAATATATCTGTCAAGTCCATCTGATCCAATGTCTCATTCAGGGCCCTTGTTTCTTTATTGACCGTGTGTCTAGATGATCTATCCATTTCTGTAAGTGGGGTGTTAAAGTCCCCTGCAATTATCACATTCTTATCAATAAGGTTGCTTATGTTTATGAGTAATTGTTTTATATATTTGGGCGCTCCAATATTCGGCACATAGACATTTATAATTGTTAGCTCTTCCTGATGGATAGACCCTGTCACTATTATATAATGTCCTTCTTCATCTCTTGTCACAGCCTTTAATTTAAAGTCTAGTTTGTCTGATATAAGTATGGCTACTCCAGCTTTCTTTTGGCTTCCAGTAGCATGATAAATAGTTCTCCATCTCCTCACTCTCAATCTAAAGGTGTCCTCAGGTCTAAAATGAGTCTCTTGTAGACAGCAAATAGATGGGTCTTGTTTTTTTATCCATTCTGATACCCTATGTCTTTTGGTTGGCGCATTTAATCCATTTACATTCAGTGTTATTATAGAAAGATAGAAGTTTAGAGTCATTGTGATGTCTGTATGTTTTATGCTTGTAGTGATGTCTGTGGTACTTTGTCTCACAGGGTCCCCCTTAGGATCTCTTGTAGGGCTGGTTTAGTGGTGACAAATTCCTTCAGTTTTTGTTTGTTTGGGAAGACCTTTATCTCTCCTTCTATTCTAAATGACAGGCTTGCTGGATAAAGGATTCTCGGCTGCATATTTTTTCTGTCTAGCACACTGAAAATCTCGTGCCAACTCTTTCTGGCCTGCCAAGTTTCAAAAGAGAGATCAGTCACGAGTCTTATAGGTCTCCCTTTATATGTGAGGGCACGTTTACCCCTTGCTCCTTTCAGAATTTTCTCTTTATCCTTGTATTTTGCCAGTTTCACTATGATATGTCGTGCAGAAGATCGATTCAAGTTCCGTCTGAAGGGAGTTCTCTGTGCCTCTTGGATTTCAATGCCTTTTTCCTTCCCCAGTTCAGGGAAGTTCTCAGCTATTATTCCTTCAAGTACCCCTTCAGCACCTTTCCCTCTCTCTTCCTCCTCTGGGATACCAATGATGCGTATATTATTTCTTTTTAGTGTATCACTTAGTTCTCTAATTTTCCCCTCATACTCCTGGATTTTTTTATCTCTCTTTTTCTCAGCTTCCTCTTTTTCCATAACTTTATCTTCTAGTTCACCTATTCTCTCCTCTGCCTCTTCAATCCGAGCTGTGGTGGTTTCCATTTTGTTATGCATTTCATTTAAAGCGTTTTTCAGCTCCTCGTGACTGTTCCTTAGTCCCTTGATCTCTGTAGCAAGAGATTCTCTGCTGTCAGCTATACTGTTTTCAAGCCCAGCGATTAATTTTATGACTATTATTCTAAATTCACTTTCTGTTATATTATTTAAATCCTTTTTGATCAGCTCATTAGCTGTTGTTATTTCCTGGAGATTCTTCTGAGGGGAATTCTCCGCTTGGTCATTTTGGATAGTCCCTGGCGTGGTGAGGACCTGCAGGGCACTTCCCCTGTGCTGTGGTGTATAACTGGAGTTGGTGGGCGGAGCCGCAGTCAGACCTGATGTCTGCCCCCAGCCCACCGCTGCGGCCACAGTCAGACTGGTGCGTGCCTTCTCTTCCCCTCTCCTAGGGGCGGGATTCACTGTGGGGTGGGGTGGCCTGTCTGGGCTACTTGCACACTGCCAGGTTTGTGATGCTGGGGATCTGGCGTCTTAGCTGGGGTGGATCGGCAAGGTGCACAAGGGCAGGAGGGGCAGGCTTAGCTTGCTTCTCCTTAGGTGATCCACTTCAGGAGGGGCCCTGTGGCAGCAGGAGGGAGTCAGATCCGCTGCCAGAGGTTTGGCTCCGCAGAAGCGCAGAGTTGGGTGTTTGCGCGGAGCCAGCAAGTTCCCTGGCAGGAACTGGTTCTCTTTGGGATTTTGGCTGGGGGATGGGCGGGGGAGATGGCTCTGGCGAGCGCCTTTGTTCCCCACCAAACTGAGCTCTGTTGTCCGGGGGCTCAGCAGCTCTCCTTCCCTTTGTCCTCCAGCCTTCCCGCTTTCTGAGCAGAGCTGTTAACTTATGACCTCCCAGACGCTAAGTCGCGCTTGCTGTCGGAACACAGTCCGTCAGGCCCCTCTGCTTTTCGCAAGCCAGACTCGGGGGCTCTGCTTGGCCGGCGAGCCGCCCCTCCGCCCCGGCTCCCTCCCGCCAGTCCGTGGAGCGCGCACCGCCTCGCCGCCCTTCCTACCCTCTTCCGTGGGCCTCTCGTCTGCGCTTGGCTCCGGCGACTCCGTTCTGCTAATCCTCTGGTGGTTTTCTGGGTTATTTAGGCAGGTGTAGGTGGAATCTAAGTGATCAGCAGGACGCGAGGTGAGCCCAGCGTCCTCCTACGCCACCATCTTCCCTCTCCCTGAAGCACATTAATAGTAGCCTAGAATTAAAATAACAAGGCATGATCAGACAATAAAATAATTTGGCTCGAGTTCTGGCAGGTCGACCAGGACTATACATGTAATAAGTAATAGAAGATATCTAATGGTTAGTGGGTATTTGTTATGTGCAATGAAATGTGTCAAGCTCATCTCTG
>NW_024419340.1:0-8309 GCF_014898765.1 Herpailurus yagouaroundi
TTTATTGTCAAATTGGTTTCCATACAACACCCAGTGCTCATCCCAAAAGGTGCCCTCCTCAATACCCATCACCCACCCTCTCCTCCCTCCCACCCCCCATCAACCCTCAGTTTGCTCTCAGTTCTCAACAGTCTCTTATGCTTTGGCTCTCTCCCACTCTAACCTCTTTTTTATTTTTTTTCTTCCCCTCCCCCATGGGTTCCTGTTTAGTTTCTCAGGATCCACATAAGAGTGAAAACATATGGTATCTGCCTTTCTCTGTATGGCTTATTTCACTTAGCATCACACTCTCCAGTTCCATCCAAGTTGCTACAAAAGGCCATATTTCATTTTTTCTCATTGCCACGTAGTATTCCATAGTGTATATAAACCACAATTTCTTTATCCATTCATCAGTTGATGGACATTTAGGCTCTTTCCATAATTTGGCTATTGTTGAGAGTGCTGCTATGAACATTGGGGTACAAGTGCCCCTATGCATCAGTACTCCTGTGTCCCTTGGATAAATTCCTAGCAGTGCTATTGCTGGGTCATAGGGTAGGTCTATTTTTAATTTTCTGAGGAACCTCCACACTGCTTTCCAGAGCGGCTGCACCAATTTGCATTCCCACCAACAGTGCAAAAGGGTTCCCGTTTCTCCACATCCTCTCCAGCATCTATAGTCTCCTGAGTTGTTCATTTTGGCCACTCTGACTGGCATGAGGTGATACCTGAGTGTGGTTTGATTTGTATTTCCCTGATAAGGAGCGACGTTGAGCATCTTTTCATGTGCCTGTTGGCCATCCGGATGTCTTCTTTAGAGAAGTGTCTATTCATGTTTTCTTCCCATTTCTTCACTGGGTTATTTGTTTTTCAGGTGTGGAGTTTGGTGAGCTCTTTATAGATTTTGGATACTAGCCCTTTGTCTGATATGTCATTTGCAAATATCTTTTCCCATTCCGTTGGTTGCCTTTTCGTTTTGTTGGTTGTTTCCTTTGCTATGCAGAAGCTTTTTATCTTCATAAGGTCCCAGTAATTCATTTTTGCTTTTAATTCCCTTGCCTTTGGGGGTGTGTCGAGTAAGAGATTGCTACGGCTGAGGTCAGAGAGGTCTTTTCCTGCTTTCTCCTCTAGGGTTTTGATGGTTTCCTGTCTCACATTCAGGTCCTTAATCCATTTTGAGTTTATTTTTGTGAATGGTGTGAGAAAGTGGTCTAGTTTCAACCTTCTGCATGTTGCCGTCCAGTTCTCCCAGCACCATTTGTTAAAGAGACTTTTTTCCATTGGATGTTCTTTCCTGCTTTGTCAAAGATGAGTGGGCCATACGTTTGTGGGTCTAGTTCTGGGGTTTCTATTCTATTCCATTGGTCTATGTGTCTGTTTTTGTGCCATGCTGAGTGTTGTTTGATATTTGATCTTGTTGGCTAGGATGGAAGCAGTGTTGCTATGCCTATCATCCAGTGGTAATAGGGATAGGGATAAGAATGGCTTTCTTGGCACAACAGCAGGACATATCTAGTGGAGAGGTGCCAGTAGCATAAAGTGTAGCAAAGTGTAGCTAGAATATTAGAGGTAATAATGTTGCAGTAATAAGGGTCATCTCTGGACTGCTTGCAGACTGGACAGGGTCAAGTGAACTTGCTCCTGGTCCCTTGAATTAGGTACACAGTAGAATTTGAATGGGACATTGCTTATTATTTTTAAGTTTTAACTTTATTTAAGTAATCTCTACACCCCACGTGGGACTTGAACTCACAACCCCGAGATCAAGAGTTGCATGCTCCTCTGACTGATCCAGTCAGGTGCCCTGGGACATTATTTATTATTAAGGGGTTGTGAGTATACAAGGGTGAAGTCCAGCCTTTTGTGTTTCAGTATACTTGGTAGCCTTTAGAAAGTACTGCTGTGGAGAGTTCATTATTTTGAATGTTACCCACAGGGTGCCCTGTTTGGGATCTATATTAGGGTTTGGTTTAGCCTAAATGAGGTTTGTGATGTTTTTGGGGGGTGAGGGTTGGGATGAAGGGCTGATCACTAGGAAGTGGGATAGATAGTGGGATAGATAGTGACATGGGGCTGTAGGTCTGACCCTGAATGGTAACAAATCTAATACCGTTTTACTTGAAAGGCCTAGGTTGCTATGTTGGAGTAGCCATGTCAGGTCTGGATCACTAGGTTGTGGTGTGGGGCAGGGTCGTGGCATATAATAGGGAAGGGCTTATGGATAAGATGTGAAGAGGATCATAGGTAGCAATTTCAGGAGTTGAGAAGGTGCCGGTGATTGTGGTGGGAAAATTGAGAGTAGGGTCTGTCATGGACGGCTTGGGTGGAAAGCAAAAGCTGTAATCTAGTACACTGAGCAGTGAACACAGCAGCAAGATGTCCCTAACCATGGGATCTGAGCAAGTCAAGGTAGAGATGTTGCAACAAAGTGCCTTACTGTGGCTAGTGTTGTTTAGAATGTTTGGCCTGCCATAAGGATGAAGTGATGTCTAGTGCTGCCAGGGCCATTTACAGTTTTGCAAACATTTTGACAGATGCAAAATTCGCAGGGCAAGCAGTTAGCTATTTCAGAAAAACAGTACTCTGTGGGGTTCTCAGGGTTGATCAGCTGGAGGTATTTTTGCAACTCGGTTTTGAGGTTAACAGTCATCACAGTCACTTCTCCTGGGAGAGGAAAGTCCCAATGTCCATTGAGGCTGGAATGCTTTATCTTCCTTGTCTGTCTCTTGGGTTCTGGCATTGCCATCTGTGATACAGTCAACTCCAACAGTGAGCTGTCAGGCTGGGGCCATATAGTCTGAGGTGTTGATGTGCGGGGGGTGGTAGAGGCCTGCCCGGGGAAGGATGGCCTTCCCAGGTGGGAATCTATAAAAGGGAGTGGCTGACAGGTGTTAAATTCCAAGTATATATTTTAAAAAAGACCCTCATTTTGGGGTGCCTGGCTGGCTCAGTCATTATAGCATGCAACTCCTTTTTTTTTTTTTTTAAGTTTATTTATTTATTTTGAGAGAGAGAGAGCGAGCGAGTGAGCAGGGGAAGGGTAGAGAGAGAGACAGAGGGAGAGAGAATCCCAAGCAGGGATGTTGGGTATAGAGATTACTTAAAAATAAAAATCTTAGGGGTGCCTGGCTGGCTTAGTCAGTAGAGCATGTGGCTCTGGATCTCTGGGTCCTGAGTTTGAGCTCCACATTGGGCATAGAGATTGATTATATTAATAAACTTAAAAAAAAAATATATATATATTAAAAAAAATCCAAGTGAATATGCTAGAGGCCTGCTTTAGAATGGAACTACCAGTATGGGCTCTGCCACTAGGTGAACAGATCTCTGTGAACTCCATGGAGTTAGGAGTGCACCTTGCAGGGGTCATGCAATGTCCATGACCAAGATTTTTGGAGACTTCATTCACAGTTTATATAGATTATGGGCACATTGTATAGATTATGGGCACAGTTATATAGATTATGGGCACATTAATGCCCCTATTAATTGTAGGGGCATTTTGTGGATACCAGCTTTACAATTCAGAGATTATCCCTTTACGACTACAGGAAATTCATTAGGGCACAACCAGAGGAGTCTAATTTAGCTACATTGGGAAGGCCATTCTACCTGGGAAATAATGAGACATAGTGTCAGGATGGAGTGATTCATTTAAGTATCACTTGCATTGGCACCTTTTAATGTAGATGGAGGTAAGCCTTGGGTCAGAATCTATGTCCCATGAAACATTGGTGAAAGCCCTTCCTACAGGGCCCACCAGCATCAGTCCTGTGGCGCAGTTGTACACCTGGCTGATTCTATTCCAGCACACCTAAAATAGTGTTAGACCTCAGAGGTCTACTAACAACACCATTATCCGGATTTTGCACAAGAAGAGTAATAGCCACAGTGGAAAACATTTGCATTTAACTAGCTGGTGGGGCCTCCTTCCATCGAGCGATCTAGATACTGACCAAAGGATGAGTGTACTTGCTTTGGAACAAGAAGTCATTTCCCTCTTCCCTTAAGGTGGGGTAGGGGCCTTGTCTTGGTCTACTGATAGCATCTGTAGATCCCAGGATTCCTGTTTGGATTTCATTTCCTAATGTGACTGGCACCCACTAGGTGAAGGCCTTTTTTCTTTTCTCTGAGATCTAAACAGTTCTGCTAGTGAGTCCTGGAGGTATAGGTTTAATCTTTTGCAAAATTTTTGATGAATTTGGTTTAATTAGCCAGCCTTTATAACCCAAATAGTGAGGCAAAGCTGGTGACCTTAGCTTTGCTGCTGGTACTAAACCATTGTCTGGGCCAATGATATTTTGTATAATCGTGATTGCTAAGCAGTTTGGTAGAGGTTTGTATCCTTGGACTATCTTATAATAGGGTCATATTGCACAATCTGCCCTTGATCAGGCTGTCAGCATGTGTAAGATGGCAAGGTGTTAGAAAAATCAACATGGTAAAGAGAACATTTATCTGATGAGCAGATGAGTGATATCCTCTCTGATAGGAAAGGAGTGGATGTTCCCTGGAAATACTATCAGGGGAATCTTTGGAGGAGACTGATAGTTGATGTGGGAGATTTAGCAGTGTTAAAATTATAAAATTCCCAGTATAAAAAGTCTGGGAATTAAGCGGTATTAAAGCCTGGAGTAAAATTTCTATCTATTTGGGGACCACTTATTGTTTAAAAACTTAAGAAGTGGGGCACCTGGGTGGCTCAGTTGGTTAAGTGTCCGATTTCAGCTCAGGTCATGATCTCGCAGTCTGTGAGTTCAAGCTCCATGTTGGACTCTGCTGATAGCTCAGAGCCTGGAGCCTGCTTTGAATTGTGTTTCCCTCTCTCTCTTTCCTTCTCCCGCTTGCTCTCTCTCCCTCTCCCTCTCTCTCTCAAAAATAACAAACATTGAAAAAATGATTACAGAGATAAATTTTAAAAGCTTAAGAAACAAGTCTTTGAGTAGATAATTATGGCTATCTCTATAACCCCTTGGGGCCAGTAAACTAGGTTGAAATTTCACAAGATTCCATATTCCAGAGCCTGTGACCAAACAACTTTGGAGGTAAAATGGGTACCTTGATCTGAATCTATGATGTATGGTAAGCCAAAGGGGATGAGCATATACCTGGTTAAGAAGGAGATGACATGCTGAGAGGTGGTCAGGAGCCTAGTGAAGGAATCAATGACTGTGGTTGTGTACTTAGTAGCTTCAGCAGAGGCTGGCATCAGCCCCCCCAAGTCAATTTACCATTGTGAGTGGGGTCTGTTTCCCCAGGAGATACATGTCTTCCAGAGCCTTCCAGAGTTTTCTTTGGGAGCAAAGGGAGATAGTTGTTTACCACCAGTTTGGTTAGAACCAGGATGAGGGAGATGTAAGAACAATATGCCCAATCAGTGAGTGCTGTCACTCCCCTGTGGTCTGATGTAATATGGACCCACTCTGCTGGTGGGTATGACATCTTTGGAGGAATAGTTGTGTCCAGAGCTGTGTCTGATATTTTGGGAGGTCGCTCATGTAGGGCCTTGGAACAGACATGTAATTTGGATAAAGAGTCTGCAATATTATTATAATGTGCTCCTGGTGTTTGTTGGGGTGTGTGTGTGTAGAGACATGACTGACCATAATTGGCATATGTGAGTTGGTTATCTCTCTCCAAGTGGATAGGCTTTTCCTGAATCATGAAATTATCCCTTTGTTACTGTCCAGACCAGACTGTGAGCCTATTGGCTACCATCCAGGAGTCAGTAAAAATGTGAGCCCTTGGGAGTCTCATTTTTGTGGCCTATTATAGAGTCAGGCACCTGTCACCAACTCTGCTGGTTGGGCTGGGCCAGGAGAGCTTTTCTGGACTAGGGATATGCGGCCAGCAGGATGATATGCTGCAGCCTTTCAGCAGGCTGCATTGTGTACCATGGTGCTGCTACCCACTCCCTTTCCATGTTAGACAGTTGCTCCCAAGGGGCTCCCCAGACTATTAGAGTGACTAGCAGTGAAGGTGCCTCTAGCTGCACCTAAATGTAAGTGGACAAGGGGCTAAGCATGGGGGAAACCTTGGAAAGGCCCTTGATATTGTGTCTAGCCCTTTCCTAAAGGTATGATTTCCAGTGGCCATGCTGTGTCTCTTTTGCATTGAAACCTGAACTCAAGACAAGATGGGGACTTGATGTGTGAAGCTGGGAGCCTGTTAATATTTTTGTCTTTAGGGGTACCTGGGTGGCTCAGTCAGTTGAGAGCCTGACTTCGGCTCAGGTCATGATCTCATGGTTCATGGGTTTGAGCCCCACATGGGGCTCTGTGCTGACAGCTCAAAACCTGGAGCCTGCTTCTGATTCTGTGTCTCCCTCTCTCTCTGCCCCTCCCCTGCTCATGCTCTGTCTCTCTCTCTCTCTCAAAAATAAATAAACATTAAAAAAATTAAAATATTTTTGTCTTTACAAGGGCCTGGTAGCCTGCCAAAATTTGGTGTTTGTTTTGTACCTGGCTGCTATTTGGGGCAGATATTTGGTCCAGAACCCCATGGGCAGAGCCCATGCTTACTCCAAAGACTACATGAGGTATAATGAAGCATCATCAGTGATTCAATTCAGAAGTCTAAGCCTTGAGAGACTAAGGGCAGGGCCTTCTGCATGTCTTGTTGGGCCAGCCATGATGCAGGTTGTTGAGTTTCTCCCCAGTAGAAAAAATCCAATCTGCATGTAACAGCATAAATAGGCCTCTGTATTGTGGATAAGTGTGAAATGTGTTGTCCAAAGATGAAGAGACCTTATGTGTGCTGTGCCTGCTATAGTGTAGTGGGAGGCTTGATTGTGAGGAGTGGAGGCAAGGGGAATTTTGCAGCCCTCAGCTGACCAACCATGTTGAGAAATGTAAAAGAAGTGGTCAGTCCTTCGATCTTATGTGGGACAATGGTCCATTCTCTTTGCTGTAAATGCTGTGTTACTAGGTGTAAGTTTTCCCAGACTCAGAGAATGTCATTTATATGATGTTAAAGGCAGCAGTGGGTTAGTTTGAGTGAAATTTATTTATTTATTATTTATTTTTATTTTTTTATTAGAGAAATTGGGGAAGAGGGGCAGAGAGAGAGAGAGAGAGAGAGAGAGAGAGAGAGAGAGAAAATCTTAAGCAGGCTCCATGCCTACTGTGGAGCCTAACACAGCGCTTGATCCCATGGCCCTGGGATCATGACCTGAGCTGAAATTAGAGTCGGATGCTCAGCCAACTGAGTCACCCAGGTGCCCTAGTTTAAGTGACTTTAGATCTTGTCTGCACAGGGTATGTACAATGGCAGGGCTATTTAGATAATCCCTGGGCAGCTGAGTAAACGTGTACTGGGTGCCCTCAAAACTGAAAGCAAATTGAGGTATGGGGCTTCAGTTTTGGGGACCAGATAAAACATGTTGGCTAAATCTTGGACAGCAAAGTAGGGTCCCTGAGCCCTTTGGATGTCATCTATTATCTTTATAATATTGGGAATGGGAGCTATAGTGGTGGGAACCTGGGCTTTTAGTAGTCAATTGTTAATAGTCAATTTTTTTTAAGGAGATAGAAGTTTATTGAATATACTGCAAGGGAGTGGTGGGCAGGACACTAAAAGAGAGGCTATTTGCCAATAGTTAATTTTTATTTTTTTATTTTTTTTTATTTTTTATTTTTTATTTTATTTTTTTTAATTGGCATATATATATATATATTTTTATTTATATATGAACTTTATTGTCAAATTGGTTTCCATACAACACCCAGTGCTCATCCCAAAAGGTGCCCTCCTCAATACCCATCACCCACCCTCTCCTCCCTCCCACCCCCCATCAACCCTCAGTTTGCTCTCAGTTCTCAACAGTCTCTTATGCTTTGGCTCTCTCCCACTCTAACCTCTTTTTTATTTTTTTTCTTCCCCTCCCCCATGGGTTCCTGTTTAGTTTCTCAGGATCCACATAAGAGTGAAAACATATGGTATCTGCCTTTCTCTGTATGGCTTATTTCACTTAGCATCACACTCTCCAGTTCCATCCAAGTTGCTACAAAAGGCCATATTTCATTTTTTCTCATTGCCACGTAGTATTCCATAGTGTATATAAACCACAATTTCTTTATCCATTCATCAGTTGATGGACATTTAGGCTCTTTCCATAATTTGGCTATTGTTGAGAGTGCTGCTATGAACATTGGGGTACAAGTGCCCCTATGCATCAGTACTCCTGTGTCCCTTGGATAAATTCCTAGCAGTGCTATTGCTGGGTCATAGGGTAGGTCTATTTTTAATTTTCTGAGGAACCTCCACACTGCTTTCCAGAGCGGCTGCACCAATTTGCATTCCCACCAACAGTGCAAAAGGGTTCCCGT
>NW_024419341.1:0-6414 GCF_014898765.1 Herpailurus yagouaroundi
TGGACGTTCGGGGAGTCCACGCCTCATCCCGGTGTCACCCTGAGCAGCTCTGTCCTGTGTTTGCCACACAAGGCTTCTGCGTTAGGTACCGTCGGGACAGCATACGCCTGCCCCCATAGAGGTGAGGTTTAAAACCGTAAGGGGAGAAGGGAGAGGGAAGATGGCGGCATAGGAGGACGCTGGGCTCACCGCGCGTCCTGCTGATCACTTAGATTCCACCTACACCTGCCTAAATAACCCAGAAAACCGCTAGAGGATTAGCAGAACGGAGTCGCCGGAGCCAAGCGCAGACGAGAGGCCCACGGAAGAGGGTAGGAAGGGCGGCGAGGCGGTGCGCGCTCCACGGACTGGCGGGAGGGAGCCGGGGCGGAGGGGCGCTCGCCGGCCAAGCAGAGCCCCAGAGTCTGGCTTGCAAAAAGCGGAGGGGCCTGACGGACTGTGTTCCGACAGCAAGCGCGATTTCGCGTCTGGGAGGTCATAAGTTAACAGCTCTGCTCAGAAAGCGGGAAGGCTGGAGGACAAAGGGAAGGAGAGCTGCTGAGCCCCCGGAGGACAGAGCTCAGTTTGGTGGGGAACAAAGGCGCTCGCCAGCGCCATCTCCCCCGCCCATCCCCCAGCCAAAATCCCAAAGAGAACCAGTTCCTGCCAGGGAACTTGCTCGCTCCGCGCAAACACCCAACTCTGCGCTTCTGCGGAGCCAAACCTCCGGCAGCGGATCTGACTCCCTCCTGCTGCCACAGGGCCCCTCCTGAAGTGGATCACCTAAGGAGAAGCAAGCTAAGCCTGCCCCTCCTGCCCCTGTGCACCTTGCCTACCCACCCCAGCTAATACGCCAGATCCCCAGCATCACAAGCCTGGCAGTGTGCAAGTAGCCCAGACAGGCCAACACACCCCACAGTGAATCCTGCCCCTAGGAGAGGGGAAGAGAAGGCACGCACCAGTCTGACTGTGGCCCCAGTGGTGGGCTGGGGGCAGACATCAGGTCTGACTGTGGCTCCGCCCACCAACTCCAGTCATACACCACAGCACCCGGGAAGTGCCCTGCAGGTCCTCACCACGCCAGGGACTATCCAAAATGACCAAGTGGAAGAATTCCCCTCAGAAGAATCTCCAGGAAATAACAACAGCTAATGAGCTGATCAAAAAGGATTTAAATAATATAACAGAAAGTGAATTTAGAATAATAGTCATAAAATTAATCGCTGGGCTTGAAAACAGTATAGCTGACAGCAGAGAATCTCTTGCTACAGAGAACAAGGGACTAAGGAACAGTCACGAGGAGCTGAAAAACGCTTTAAACGAAATGCATAACAAAATGGAAACCACCACGGCTCGGATTGAAGAGGCAGAGGAGAGAATAGGTGAACTAGAAGATAAAGTTATGGAAAAAGAGGAAGCTGAGAAAAAGAGAGATAAAAAAATCCAGGAGTGGGGCGCCTGGGTGGCGCAGTCGGTTGAGCGTCCGACTTCAGCCAGGTCACGATCTCGCGGTCCGGGAGTTCGAGCCCTGCGTCAGGCTCTGGGCTGGTGGCTCAGAGCCTGGAGCCTGTTTCCGATTCTGTGTCTCCCTCTCTCTCTGCCCCTCCTCCGTTCATGCTCTGTCTCTCTCTGTCCCAAAAATAAATAAACGTTGAAAAAAAAAATCCAGCAGTATGAGGGGAAAATTAGAGAACTAAGTGATACACTAAAAAGAAATAATCTACGCATAATTGGTATCCCAGAGGAGGAAGAGAGAGGGAAAGGAGCTGAAGGGGTACTTGAAGAAATCATAGCTGAGAACTTCCCTGAAGTGGGGAAGGAAAAAGGCATTGAAATCCAAGAGGCACAGAGAACTCCCTTCAGACGTAACTTGAATCGATCTTCTGCACGACATATCATAGTGAAACTGGCAAAATACAAGGATAAAGAGAAAATTCTGAAAGCAGCAAGGGGTAAACGTGCCCTCACATATAAAGGGAGACCTATAAGACTCGTGACTGATCTCTCTTTTGAAACTTGGCAGGCCAGAAAGAGTTGGCACGAGATTTTCAGTGTGCTAGACAGAAAAAATATGCAGCCGAGAATCCTTTATCCAGCAAGCCTGTCATTTAGAATAGAAGGAGAGATAAAGGTCTTCCCAAACAAACAAAAACTGAAGGAATTTGTCACCACTAAACCAGCTCTACAAGAGATCCTAAGGGGGACCCTGTGAGACAAAGTACCAGAGACATCACTACAAGCATAAAACATACAGACATCACAATGACTCTAAACCCATATCTTTCTGTAATAACACTGAATGTAAATGGATTAAATGCCCCAACCAAAAGACATAGGGTATCAGAATGGATAAAAAAACAAGACCCATCTATTTGCTGTCTACAAGAGACTCATTTTAGACCTGAGGACACCTTTAGATTGAGAGTGAGGGGATGGAGAACTATTTATCATGCTACTGGAAGCCAAAAGAAAGCTGGAGTAGCCATACTTATATCAGACAAACTAGACTTTAAATTAAAGGCTGTAACAAGAGATGAAGAAGGACATTATATAATAGTGACAGGGTCTATCCATCAAGAAGAGCTAACAATTATAAATGTCTATGCGCCGAATACCGGAGCGCCCAAATATATAAAACAATTCCTCATAAACATAAGCAACCTTATTGATAAGAATGTGGTAATTGCAGGGGACTTTAACACCCCACTTACAGAAATGGATAGATCATCTAGACGCACGGTCAATAAAGAAACAAGGGCCCTGAATGAGACATTGGATCAGATGGACTTGACAGATATATTTAGAACTCTGCATCCCAAAGCAACAGAATATACTTTCTTCTCGAGCGCACATGGAACATTCTCCAAGATAGATCATATACTGGGTCACAAAACAGCCCTTCATAAGTTTACAAGAATTGAAATCATACCATGCATACTTTCAGACCACAATGCTATGAAGCTTGAAATCAACCACAGAAAAAAGTCTGGAAAACCTCCCAAAGCATGGAGGTTAAAGAACACCCTACTAACGAATGAGTGGGTCAACCAGGCAATTAGAGAAGAAATTAAAAAATATATGGAAACAAACGAAAATGAAAATACAACAATCCACACGCTTTGGGACGCGGCGAAGGCAGTCCTGAGAGGAAAATACATTGCAATCCAGGCCTATCTCAAGAAACAAGAAAAATCCCAAATACAAAATCTAACAGCACACCTAAAGGAAATAGAAGCAGAACAGCAAAGGCAGCCTAAACCCAGCAGAAGAAGAGAAATACTAAAGATCAGAGCAGAAATAAACAATATAGAATCTAAAAAAACTGTAGAGCAGATCAATGAAACCAAGAGTTGGTTTTTTGAAAAAATAAACAAAATTGACAAACCTCTAGCCAGGCTTCTCCAAAAGAAAAGGGAGATGACCCAAATAGATAAAATCATGAATGAAAATGGAATTATTACAACCAATCCCTCAGAGATACAAACAATTATCAGGGAATACTATGAAAAATTATATGCCAACAAATTGGACAACCTGGAAGAAATGGACAAATTCCTGAACACCCACACTCTTGCAAAACTCAATCAGGAGGAAATAGAAAGCTTGAACAGACCCATCACCAGCGAAGAAATTGAATCGGTTATCAAAAATCTCCCAACAAATAAGAGTCCAGGACCAGATGGCTTCCCAGGGGAGTTCTACCAGACATTTAAAGCAGAGATAATACCTATCCTTCTCAAGCTATTCCAAGAAATAGAAAGGGAAGGAAAACTTCCAGACTCATTCTATGAAGCCAGTATTACTTTGATTCCTAAACAGAGACAGAGACCCAGTAAAAAAAGAGAACTACAGGCCAATATCCCTGATGAATATGGATGCCAAAATTCTCAATAAGATACTAGCAAATCGAATTCAACGGCATATAAAAAGAAGTATCCACCATGATCAAGTGGGATTCATTCCTGGGATGCAGGGCTGGTTCAACATTCGCAAATCAATCAACGTGATACATCACATTAACAAAAAAAAAGAGAAAAACCATATGATCCTGTCAATCGATGCAGAAAAGGCCTTTGACAAAATCCAGCACCCTTTCTTAATAAAAACCCTTGAGAAAGTCGGGATAGAAGGAACATACTTAAAGATCATAAAAGCCATTTATGAAAAGCCCACAGCTAACATCATCCTCAACGGGGAAAAACTGAGAGCTTTGTCCCTGAGATCAGGAACACGACAGGGATGCCCACTCTCACCGCTGTTGTTTAACATAGTGCTGGAAGTTCTAGCATCAGCAATCAGACAACAAAAGGAAATCAAAGGCATCAAAATTGGCAAAGATGAAGTCAAGCTTTCGCTTTTTGCAGATGACATGATATTATACATGGAAAATCCGATAGACTCCACCAAAAGTCTGCTAGAACTGATACATGAATTCAGCAAAGTTGCAGGATACAAAATCAATGTACAGAAATCAGTTGCATTCTTATACACTAACAATGAAGCAACAGAAAGACAAATAAAGAGACTGATCCCATTCACAATTGCACCAAGAAGCATAAAATACCTAGGAATAAATCTAACCAAAGATGTAAAGGATCTGTATGCTGAAAACTATCGAAAGCTTATGAAGGTAATTGAAGAAGATTTAAAGAAATGGAAAGACATTCCCTGCTCATGGATTGGAAGAATAAATATTGTCAAAATGTCAATACTACCCAAAGCTATCTACACATTCAATGCAATCCCAACCAAAATTGCACCAGCATTCTTCTCGAAACTAGAACAAGCAATCCTAAAATTCATATGGAACCACAAAAGGCCCCGAATAGCCAAAGTAATTTTGAAGAAGACCAAAGCAGGAGGCATTACAATCCCAGACTTTAGCCTCTACTACAAAGCTGTCATCATCAAGACAGCATGGTATTGGCACAAAAACAGACACATAGACCAATGGAATAGAATAGAAACCCCAGAACTAGACCCACAAACGTATGGCCAACTCATCTTTGACAAAGCAGGAAAGAACATCCAATGGAAAAAAGACAGTCTCTTTAACAAATGGTGCTGGGAGAACTGGACAGCAACATGCAGGTTGAAACTAGACCACTTTCTCACACCATTCACAAAAATAAACTCAAAATGGATAAAGGACCTGAATGTGAGACAGGAAACCATCAAAACCTTAGAGGAGAAAGCAGGAAAAGACCTCTCTGACCTCAACCGTAGCAATCTCTTACTCGACACATGCCCAAAGGCTAGGGAATTAAAAGCAAAAGTGAATTACTGGGACCTTATGAAGATAAAAAGCTTCTGCACAGCAAAGCAAACAACCAACAAAACTAAAAGGCAACCAACGGAATGGGAAAAGATATTTGCAAATGACATATCGGACAAAGGGCTAGTATCCAAAATCTATAAAGAGCTCACCAAACTCCACACCCAAAAAGCAAATAACCCAGTGAAGAAATGGGCAGAAAACATGAATAGACACTTCTCTAAAGAAGACATCCGGATGGCCAACAGGCACATGAAAAGATGTTCAGCGTCGCTCCTTATCAGGGAAATACAAATCAAAACCACACTCAGGTATCACCTCACGCCAGTCAGAGTGGCCAAAATGAACAAATCAGGAGACTATAGATGCTGGAGAGGATGTGGAGAAACAGGAACCCTCTTGCACTGTTGGTGGGAATGCAAATTGGTGCAGCCGCTCTGGAAAGCAGTGTGGAGGTTCCTCAGAAAATTAAAAATAGACCTACCCTATGACCCAGCAATAGCACTGCTAGGAATTTATCCAAGGGACACAGGAGTACTGATGCATAGGGGCACTTGTACCCCAATGTTCATAGCAGCACTCTCAACAATAGACAAATTATGGAAAGAGCCTAAATGTCCATCAACTGATGAATGGATAAAGAAATTGTGGTTCATATACACAATGGAGTACTACGTGGCAATGAGAAAAAATGAAATATGGCCTTTTGTAGCAACGTGGATGGAACTGGAGAGTGTGATGCTGAGTGAAATAAGCCATACAGAGAAAGACAGATACCATATGGTTTCACTCTTATGTGGATCCTGAGAAACTGAGCGGGAACCCATGGGGGAGCGGGAGGGGAAAAAAAAAAAGAGGTTAGAGTGGGAGAGAGCCAAAGCATAAGAGACTGTTGAGAACTGAGAGCAAACTGACGGTTGATGGGGGGTGGGACGGAGGAGAGGGTGGGTGGTGGGTATTGAGGAGGGCACCTTTGGGGATGAGCACTGGGTGTTGTATGGAAACCAATTTGGCAATAAATTTCGTATATAAATAAAAAAATAAAAATAAAAAAATAAAACCGTAAGGGCAGGTGAGCGCTGGGCCAAGCCTGTCCCTCCGGGTCTCTGCTCCTCTGTTCCGTGTTGTCCTGTGCGCTCAGGGGGCACCAGTGGGTATGC
>NW_024419342.1:0-11167 GCF_014898765.1 Herpailurus yagouaroundi
TTTTTTTTTTTCATTTTATTTAAAGTTTATTTAATTTGAGAGAGAGAGGGGCGCCTGGGTGGCGCAGTCGGTTAAGCGGCCGACTTCAGCCAGGTCACGATCTCGCGGTCCGTGAGTTCGAGCCCCGCATCAGGCTCTGGGCGGATGGCTCAGAGCCTGGAGCCTGTTTCCGATTCTGTGTCTCCCTCTCTCTCTGCCCCTCCCCCGTTCATGCTCTGTCTCTCTCTGTCCCAAAAAAAATAAATAAACGTTAAAAAAAAATTTAATTTGAGAGAGAGAGAGTGAGAGCGAGACCAGGTGCATAAGCAGGGCAGGAGCAAAGAGAGAGGGAGAGACAGAATCCCAAGCAGCCTCCGTGCTTTCAGCGCAGAGCCCTACTTGCAGCTCAAACTCACAAACTGTGAGATCATGACCTGAACTGAGATCAAGAGTTGGATGCTTAACTGACTGAACCACCCAGGGGCCCCTCATTATAGTTTTTAAACTTAAGAAATTTTGACATAATTTCAGACTTAAAGAAAAGCTGCAATAATAAAAAAAATTCCTCCCTCTCCTCTACCTTTTTCTTTCTATAATTTTCCTGGACCGTTTAAGAGTAAGTTGCAGACATGATGCCCCTTTACCTCTAAAAAATTCAGTGTTTACTCTCTAAACAAGGGATTCTCTTATGTAACAATAGCACAATGATCAAAATCAGGAAATTAGCACTGACACAATACTGTGTCTAAACTATATACTAATTCAGATTTCATGAAATGTCCTAATAATGTCCTTTATAACAAAAGCAATTTCAAGACCATGTACTACATTTGTCTTCTTTTGTCTCTTTTACTCTGCAGCAGTTACTGAGCCTTTCTTTAAATTTCATAAGATAGATATTTGGAAAAGTATAAGCTAGTTATTTTGAGAATAAAACTCTGGTCTTGTCTAATGTCTCCTCACAAGTAGATTGACACCACACACTTTTGGCAGAGGTAGTACGGAAGGGATACCGGATTCTCGGTGAATCCTATCAGAAAGTACACATTATTGACTCGTTCCATTACCAGCAATTTTGATAATTTGGTTCAGGTGGTTATCTACCAGCAATTTCTACTAGAAAATTACTATTTCATCCTGAAATTTTTAAGTATCTTGTGGGGGAGATAATTTGAGACTATGTAAATATCTTGTTCCTTAAACTTTCATCCACTAGTTTTGGCACTGATACTTCTTGCCTGAATGAATTACATTTATGATGGTTGCTTACTTTTCTAATCCCATCATTCTTTGTATAAGTTGGCTTTCTACTGTGATGAAGAGGTTTCTCTTCTCATTCATTAATTTGTATCAGGTGGGTTTATTTACTTATTTTATTCAGTAAGTTATAATCATTTATTATCACTATTTATTTTAATGCTCAGATTGTCTTAAATTTAGTTGGGAGGAGCCCTTCAAACTGGCTCTGTGTCCTTCAACATTTCCCTATCATTCTCTGAGCACTTTACTTTTTGGGGACAGAAAAATGTTCTTTCAAGGTACATTTTGTGCTTTTCTGTCCCAAGGATGGAATTAACAATTTCTTCAAGGATCCATGGTTCTTTCTAGTGGTCAAACACTGAGCGGCTCTGCTTCTAACCAAAGGATCTGTAGGGCTGCCGTGTATCATGTTCTGTTCTATTGGTCAAATACGGAGTGTTATGTCTACTTTCTCTTAATGGAGAATGGCATTTAAAAACCAAGATGTGGCACAAAAACAGACACATAGACCAATGGAATAGAATAGAAACCCCAGAACTAGACCCACAAATGTATGGCCAACTCATCTTTGACAAAGCAGGAAAGAACATCCAATGGAAAAAAGACAGTCTCTTTAACAAATGGTGCTGGGAGAACTGGACAGCAACATGCAGAAGGTTGAAACTAGACCACTTTCTCACACCATTCACAAAAATAAACTCAAAATGGATCAAGGACCTGAATGTGAGACAGGAAACCATCAAAACCTTAGAGGAGAAAGCAGGAAAAGACCTCTCTGACCTCAGCCGTAGCAATCTCTTACTCGACACATCCCCAAAGGCAAGGGAATTAAAAGCAAAAGTGAATTACTGGGACCTTATGAAGATAAAAAGCTTCTGCACAGCAAAGGAAACAACCAACAAAACTAAAAGGCAACCAACGGAATGGGAAAAGATATTTGCAAATGACATATCGGACAAAGGGCTAGTACACATGTGTATATTTCTATTGCGCTGTTGGCCTCTTATTGATTTAGAGGAGCCTTTTTAAAATTAGGCTAGATTAGATTATTTTGAGAGAGTGAGAGAGAGAGCGTGATTGAGGGAGGGGAGAGAGATAACCCTAAGCAGGCTCTGCACTGATAGTGCAGAGCCTGATGCAGGGCTGGAACCCGTGAACCATGAGATCATGACCTGATCCGAAACTAAGAGTTAGACACCCAGCCAAGTCACTCAGGCACCCCAGGAGCCTTTTGTTAATGGGAGCTTAGCCCTTTTGATATAAATTGCAAATATTCCCCCCCACCCCAACCATTGCCATTTACCTTTTCACTTTGCTTATTATTCTATACCATGCAGAATTTGGGGATTTGTGTCTGTTGAAAGTATAAATCTTTTCTTTTATGGCTTCTAGATTTTGAATCATAGTCAGAAATGACTTCCCCATTTCAAGGTTATAAAAGATTTCTCCTATGTTTTCTTCCATGCTCTTATGGTTTCATGTTTTACATTTAACGTCTCTGATTCTTTTGGAGTATCTTAGTTTAAGGGGTAAGCTATGGATCCAACTTTATCTTTTTCCAGATGACTACTCAATATTCATTAAAAGGTCTACCTTTTATAGTTACAATTGTGGTAAGCACAGCATAAAGATGATTCACTAAGCTGTGCTCCTGAAACTAATGTAACATTGTGTGTCAATTATACTCAAAAAAAAAAAAAAAAGGTCTACCTCTTAAATACCAGTTATCTCAATATCATTTTACTAAGATGTGTACCTTTTCCCTACTAATTTGAAATAATGCCTTTAACAGATACTAA
The DNA here is from genome assembly GCF_014898765.1 of Herpailurus yagouaroundi. Taxonomy (NCBI): domain Eukaryota; kingdom Metazoa; phylum Chordata; class Mammalia; order Carnivora; family Felidae; genus Herpailurus; species Herpailurus yagouaroundi. Next base: position 3,039 of record NW_024419342.1, read on the forward strand.
ACCCCTGCATACATCTAGGTCTATTTCTGGATTTTCTATTCTGTTCAGTTGGTTGCCTTGTTTTGCTTAATAAACTTTTGCTATATATTATCTAGTTGAGATAACCCCTCATTGTTTTCCTTTCAGAGTTTTCCAGATTATTTTTGTGTTTTGGTTTTTCAATATGAACTTTAGAATGAGCTTATCTAAGATTCCCCCAAAATCTTGAAGGCACTTTTTATGGGATGACATTACATGTGTATTAGGAACACTGACATCTTGGTATGTCTACTTATTCAAGTTTATTTTTGTGTCTGTCAGTGTTTTAAAGTTCTCCTCATGCAGGTGTTGCACACTTCTTGTTAAAAGTTTATTTCTATGTGTTTTATCTTTTTAGTTACTATTAATTGGGCTCTTCTCTTCCATCTTATTTTATAACTGGTAGTTGTTTGTGCTTTTACCTTCATCTCATTTCAACAATTATTTACCTGGCTATACAGTTATATCTGAACTTTGATCCATACAAGGAATCTCGAACTCAGTGTCACACTCTCTGGCTCAGTGAGTAGACTATGGCCTTATTCACTCTCCACCTGCTTTCTAATCTCATCAAGACCTCTGCTGCTTTGACTTGTCTGTTGTTTTCTAGTTTCCAGTCCTCTTCAGGCCTTACTTTACTTTTTGTCACTTTATGGACTCTATGTCAACTCACCTGAATTAACAAACTCTCTCTCAGGTTTCCTCCTTCAGTTCCACCAGTCTGACAGGCTCTCAGCCTGGGCTCTACAAAGCCTTTCCAGGGGCGCCTGGGTGGCTCAGTTGGTTAAGCGGCCGACTTTGGCTCTGGTCATGATCTCTCGGTCCCTGAGTTCGAGCCCCGCATCGGGCTCTATGCTGACAGCTCAGAGCCTGGAGACTGTTTCAGATTCTGTGTCTCCCTCTCTCTGACCCTCCCCTGTTCATGCTCTGTCTATCCCTGTCTCAAAAATAAATAAAACGTTAAAAAAATAAAAAAAAAAAGCCTTTCTAGTGCCAAGTAGAATGGGAGAAATGGCAAATATATGCATAGTTACTGGAAACCACAAATGCATGGGGCAAAATCTCATCTGGACCCTCAAAGCTGCTTGGTAATCTCTTGATTCATTTTTGGTCAGTTTCTGTTGACCTTAGTAAGCTAAAGCAAGTGCTCCTCAAGTTCTGTACTTACCCTTCCCCGATTCCTTTATATTCAAAAGACAACCTTGCCTCCTACTTTGCCGAGAAAATAGAAATAACCATTGTGAACTCTCCCAAATCTTTCTTCAACAAAATTATTTACATAAAAAATCACCCTCACCTCCTTCTTTCCTATCCCACTCCCATCTCTTCTAGAACCTTGCTTCATAATTTGTATCTATTTTCTAATTACCCCCTCTATTAACTCCTCCCCTTCAGCATTACAAACAAGCTAAAACCATTCCTGCTTGGAACAATCTTCTTTGGACACTAGCTTCTATTCTAGCATATGCTTTCTATTGTCTCCCTTTATTATTCTAGCTTCTTATAAGAGTACTGCATACCCAGCTCTACCTGTTTACTTCCTGTTCACTCAAAATGTACTAACTGATCATTCTTATATAATCACTCTTATTAATATAATTATTAACTTCTTTGTTTCTAAGTCCACTGGACATTTTCCAGGTCTCATCTTCATCTGGAAGAGATTTCTAGATAAATAGGCATCAGTAGATGCCAAAAAGGCAAGCAGTAACCCAGAGGGCAAGCCAGAATTAGATCAGTTCATCAATGGAAATGTTTTGCCACATCCTCATCAGAGGAACCAGTCACTGTGTCTCAGTGTCTTACAGGATAATGCAAAAATGCAATCTGTCTTCTTGGAGGAGACTGCCAGGCTGCTGATTCCTGACAAGGAGGATATGAGGAAATCACTTGTTCAAGCTGATCTGTGAACCAAGAGCCTTAGGCATCCACATAATAATTTCTGGAAAATTTCCTAAGTTAGCAATTATTTTCTCTAGCTGGGGGTCTGTAGATAGGCACATCATGGGAAAGAGTGTGGATCTTACAAATGGATATGTCTGTGGGGAAAAATATGTACCTGAGGGAAAGAATAGATTTGCCTTCTGCTGTAAGTTCCTATGCTGGCAATTCACCTGGGAAGGGAGTTTTCATTTTCTTCCTTTAGTTTCCTACTTCCCAGGTTTCAAAGTGTGGAAATTCATAGAAATAACATCACCTACTGTTGTCAGGGAAAGTGTTAGGGTTCCTGAAAAAATGTTTTAATTATTAGCCTCTACTTATGGAATGGCAGCACTGGTCAGACCAAAATTAAGGTTCAATGAGACTAAAACAGGAACAAGGATTCCTACCTAACATGACCTGGAGAACTAAAAGCAAGAAGGACAGCCAAGTCAAAGCCACACTGAAAAATAAGCTGAAGACTGAATGACAGAAAACCAAGTCTAAATGGGAAAACCAGGTGCCAGAGCAAAGAATCAGGGTGGACACTAGACACAGACGGGGTAGGTTAACTTGACTTAATAAACCAGAGTGAAAAATACCTAACTCAGTGTCTGGCATACGTTTAACATACAACTACTTGCTAATATAACTGGGCAGAACACTGTAGGTGGTATGCCAACAATAGAGAGCTAAGCTTTTCAGGTTTTTTGGTTAAGAAGCCTCTCATTTAAAGAGTCCATCAACTGATGAATGGATAAAGAAATTGTGGTTTATATACACAATGGACTACTATGTGGCAATGAGAAAGAATGAAATATGGCCCTTTGTAGCAACATGGATGCAACTGGAGAGTGTTCTGCTAAGTGAAATAAGCCATACAGAGAAAGACAGATACCATATGTTTTCACTCTTATGTGGATCCTGAGAAACTTAACAGAAACCCATGGGGGAGGTAAGAAAAAAAAAAGGAGGTTAGAGTGGGAGAGAGCCAAAGCATGAGAGACTCTTAAAAACAGAACAAACTGAGGGTTGATGGGGGGTGGGAGGGAGGGGAGGGTTGGTGGTGGGTATTGAGGAGGGCACCTTTTGGGATGAGCACTGGGTGTTGTATGGAAACCAGTTTGACAATAAACTTCATATATTGAATAAAAATAAAGAGATACTTTAAAGAGAGAGTATAAAGTCAACAAATCCAGGTTTTGAAATAATTAAAATAATGGCATGACATTCATAAACAAAAATATAATCTGAAATCTGGGAAGAGAATGTGAGTGAAATACTGAGGCTAGAAATATAGACATGGGAAAAGGACACAGAAGGGCTATTTTAAAGTGATGTACTGCAGACTTGAGCACCACGTCTGTAGGAATACATACCTTTAGAAGAATGAAAAGGGACAGAAGGTAGTGAAAGAAGCAGGTAGAGATACAAGACTGAGACTACAAGAGACAAGAATTGTGTGTATCACAAGCCAGGGTGGAAGAAAATTTCAAGAAAGCAAAGTGAATGCAACAAAGTCATAGGAGACAATAACCGTTGTGGGTTTTTTTGTTTTTTTTGTTTTTGTTTTTGTTTTTTTTTTTGCCACTGGATTTGACTGATAGAAAGTTAGCGGTAATCTCCAAGTAAACAATTTTAGTAGTACAGGTAGGACAGGGGTCATATCACACAGATAATCTAAAGAATTAAAATTCAGGTTATGGGTTTTAGGCAAATTTAAAGAGTTTGATAATAAAAGGAAAAAGAATGAAAAGTAGGTAAAAATGGCAGAGGATCTTTGACATGGAAAGGAAAGATTTAAAGAATACTGAGAGAGGATGTATGAATAAAGACCAGAAAATGTTATGTGGAGATTTACAACACCAAGGTATTTATGAATGTTAAAATTAATACCTTGAAAGTAACTTTTGTGTTGTGTAAATTTTTAAATAGTAAGTATATATTATCTGTTTAATCGGAAAAAAAGAGCCATTTCCACTTTGGAAAAAAGTCAAACATAAACTGAATTTAAAAAGTCCTCAGTATTCTTTAAATCCCAGAGGCAGAGATTTGGAGCACACTCAGTTGAATATTTCAAAAGTGACTGCTTCTCTTTACTGAGCAGCAAATACCCAAATGCTTGCTCCTCACCTGCACGAATGTCCCCTGAGCTGCCTCTTTCCATCATCCATTGCTCCTCCTGCTCCAACTGAGAGATCACCTCTGGCTTATAAAGTTGATGCCCTATTCACAGGAAAAATGTATGCCATAGAAGTTTATACTGGGAACAAAACTGTCTCTCAGAACTCATTTCCAACTTTTTTAGTCTTTAGAGCCTCTGGATTTGGAAAGGGGAAACTTCAGAGGCAGCAAAATAAAGCTTACTCATCTCAAACTCAACAAAGTCAAGACCTTTTACCTGAGGAGAAACAGCAGGAAACAAAGGTCCTCTGTCTCCAAGCATTGATTAGCATTCTGTCCTGGCCTGAACTATATTCACAAAAGCTTTGGAAATTTTCACTACTTAAGGAAACAAACCCCTTTAGAATGGTTTCTAGTTTTACAGGGGCAACATCCTTACCCAGTGCGACCAGATTCCTGTAGTTCTCCAGCATCACATCTCGGTAAAGATTCTTCTGAGCAGGGTAGAGCTGGTCCCACTCCTCTCGTGTGAAGTCCACAGCCACATCCTGGAACGTCAGTGATTCCTGAAATATCAAGAACACCCTGCTTAGCCAGACACTGCTTTTTACAGGGGCCCTTTGGGGAAAGGGCAAAGGTGCAACAGTGGCAGTGGCAAAGGTTAGGATGTCTGAACTGTTGAGCTGCCAGTCTTCAAGGCTCTCTCTTGAGTAATTTAGGTCAAAAATTTTAAAACAACAATTACAACCTATCATCTTTTAAGACAGACATAAAGACATGCATGAAATAATGCTTGCTTTTAAGTTTTTTACAGTTTGTTGCAAGGGAAAGACTCTCCTCACCTAAACAATTGAAAAACTATAGGAAATTCATGCTGTAAGATTTCAGAAATGAAAGAATCCAGGATCAGTAGAAATACTGAGGTGTAAGGAGGTGTCAAGTTGGTGGATTTTGTGTATTCTCAACAGATCCTTAACAGATTTTTAAATTTCAGACAGAATTAAGAGAAAGTATTCCAGTGGGTTGGGAAAAAAAAAGCAGCAAGGGCAAACAGGTTGAGAATAGAAGACACATGGTGCATGTGGGGATCAGAAAAAGAAACTACCTTGTTACAGGTAGGAAATTCAAATAAAAAAGGGTGACTTCTAAATTTCCTCCACTGTCAGTGCTTTTTAACAATCCTTTTGCTTTAAGGGACACACCATACAAACACAGGCACATACAAACAATATATATACCTCCCCCTCTTCCCTTACTACCTGTCTCCCACCCCCACCAAATACCACCCATTTCATGGGTATAATAACTCCTCAACCCATCAGAATGAGTGTAGTGTTACAAATAAGTCCTTTCCCCCATAAGGTAATAGTCGATATTTAAAAACAGTTCTGGCATTTTACTTATATTAATTTTCATGCTTTGATAACATATCCTTTTAAAATATATTTCAATTAAGTGACATAGACAATTTAGAGATGAGTCACCAAAGCTGGAAGAAATTAAATAATTTATCCAAGGACATACAGCTAGTAAATAGCAGGAACTGGATTATATCTTCAATCTTATTCTAAGAGTATGTTCTTTCCATCATACCACAAAGATGTGTTTTCTGCTTCTACAAACATCTTCCCTCTTGTGACTTTTATTTCTAATTTCCATTCTACTTTCCCCATGCTTCTTGCATGCAGTACCAGGGTGAGGAAAACTATTAATTTATTATAGTCTACATTTTTTAATACCTGCATTTGTAGTTCTTTTTTGGGTGCTTTATTTAGTACTTTTTATTTCCTTCTATACCTTCTAATGATTTTGCACTTGGTTACCTGTTTCTTCTATTTTATTCTTTTTAAAAAATATCCTTATTTGAATTCTATTTTTAGGTAGATAACGTATTAATATTAATATAGTTCATAAAGAAAAACATATAAAAAGGTAGTAAAAAAAAATCTCTCTCCCAGGCTTCTTTCCTCTCTATCTAGCTCTTGCTCCCAATAGATAATCACTATTTATAATTTTTTAGTGTATTTCCCCAAAATTCTTTATGCAAATATGAATATGGATTTTTTATTTTCTCCCACTTTTTTTTTTACCTCAAATGTAACATATTGTATAGATTGTTTTTTTTTTTTCATTTTATTTAAAGTTTATTTAATTTGAGAGAGAGAGGGGCGCCTGGGTGGCGCAGTCGGTTAAGCGGCCGACTTCAGCCAGGTCACGATCTCGCGGTCCGTGAGTTCGAGCCCCGCATCAGGCTCTGGGCGGATGGCTCAGAGCCTGGAGCCTGTTTCCGATTCTGTGTCTCCCTCTCTCTCTGCCCCTCCCCCGTTCATGCTCTGTCTCTCTCTGTCCCAAAAAAAATAAATAAACGTTAAAAAAAAATTTAATTTGAGAGAGAGAGAGTGAGAGCGAGACCAGGTGCATAAGCAGGGCAGGAGCAAAGAGAGAGGGAGAGACAGAATCCCAAGCAGCCTCCGTGCTTTCAGCGCAGAGCCCTACTTGCAGCTCAAACTCACAAACTGTGAGATCATGACCTGAACTGAGATCAAGAGTTGGATGCTTAACTGACTGAACCACCCAGGGGCCCCTCATTATAGTTTTTAAACTTAAGAAATTTTGACATAATTTCAGACTTAAAGAAAAGCTGCAATAATAAAAAAAATTCCTCCCTCTCCTCTACCTTTTTCTTTCTATAATTTTCCTGGACCGTTTAAGAGTAAGTTGCAGACATGATGCCCCTTTACCTCTAAAAAATTCAGTGTTTACTCTCTAAACAAGGGATTCTCTTATGTAACAATAGCACAATGATCAAAATCAGGAAATTAGCACTGACACAATACTGTGTCTAAACTATATACTAATTCAGATTTCATGAAATGTCCTAATAATGTCCTTTATAACAAAAGCAATTTCAAGACCATGTACTACATTTGTCTTCTTTTGTCTCTTTTACTCTGCAGCAGTTACTGAGCCTTTCTTTAAATTTCATAAGATAGATATTTGGAAAAGTATAAGCTAGTTATTTTGAGAATAAAACTCTGGTCTTGTCTAATGTCTCCTCACAAGTAGATTGACACCACACACTTTTGGCAGAGGTAGTACGGAAGGGATACCGGATTCTCGGTGAATCCTATCAGAAAGTACACATTATTGACTCGTTCCATTACCAGCAATTTTGATAATTTGGTTCAGGTGGTTATCTACCAGCAATTTCTACTAGAAAATTACTATTTCATCCTGAAATTTTTAAGTATCTTGTGGGGGAGATAATTTGAGACTATGTAAATATCTTGTTCCTTAAACTTTCATCCACTAGTTTTGGCACTGATACTTCTTGCCTGAATGAATTACATTTATGATGGTTGCTTACTTTTCTAATCCCATCATTCTTTGTATAAGTTGGCTTTCTACTGTGATGAAGAGGTTTCTCTTCTCATTCATTAATTTGTATCAGGTGGGTTTATTTACTTATTTTATTCAGTAAGTTATAATCATTTATTATCACTATTTATTTTAATGCTCAGATTGTCTTAAATTTAGTTGGGAGGAGCCCTTCAAACTGGCTCTGTGTCCTTCAACATTTCCCTATCATTCTCTGAGCACTTTACTTTTTGGGGACAGAAAAATGTTCTTTCAAGGTACATTTTGTGCTTTTCTGTCCCAAGGATGGAATTAACAATTTCTTCAAGGATCCATGGTTCTTTCTAGTGGTCAAACACTGAGCGGCTCTGCTTCTAACCAAAGGATCTGTAGGGCTGCCGTGTATCATGTTCTGTTCTATTGGTCAAATACGGAGTGTTATGTCTACTTTCTCTTAATGGAGAATGGCATTTAAAAACCAAGATGTGGCACAAAAACAGACACATAGACCAATGGAATAGAATAGAAACCCCAGAACTAGACCCACAAATGTATGGCCAACTCATCTTTGACAAAGCAGGAAAGAACATCCAATGGAAAAAAGACAGTCTCTTTAACAAATGGTGCTGGGAGAACTGGACAGCAACATGCAGAAGGTTGAAACTAGACCACTTTCTCACACCATTCACAAAAATAAACTCAAAATGGAT
>NW_024419343.1:0-8210 GCF_014898765.1 Herpailurus yagouaroundi
TTTTTTTTTTTTTTTTTTTTTTTTACATTTAGGCAGAAATTTCCAGAAACTGAACGGAAACCAAAGGTTTAGAAATTTTAAAAGTTTAAATGAGTTCAGATGGCTGCTTTGTTTTGTCGTCTGTAGGGAAGTGAGTTAGATTCTGTCAATTCCAAACTACTGAGAAGAGCCATACTCTGTGAGGGGGATTCTCTCTGCGTCTGACAAATCGCCGCGTCTCCCTCTTCCGTTCCGAGGCTGGCTTTCTAGTCCCGTTGATGTTCACTGAGGCAGCTTTCCTGCTGTTCCTCTGGAACACTCCCACATCTTCCTCCACGGTTGCTGACCCCCCCCCCCCACCCACCCTGCCCCCCCAGGGTTCTTCAGTGCTGTGCGTAACGTAGGCCCTTAATCCATGCTTATTGGGCACAGAATAGTTTCATCTTCTTACATTCCTCATATTGCCTTCTTCCCCTTGTCTTGGACTGAAGTTTCATTTGGAAACATCACAATACTTAAAAATCTTAATGATTTTGAATTGTTGGATTACACTGTGGGTTTTTTGTGTTTTTTGTGTTTTTTTGTACTATTTATTTATTTTTGAGAGAGAGAAAGAGAGATCGCGTGAGTTGGTGAGGAGCAGAGAGAGAGGGAGACACAGAATCCCAAGCAGGCTCCAGGCTCCAGGCTCCAAGCTGTAAGCACAGAGCCCGATGAGGGGCTCGAACTCATGACCAGTGAGATCATGACCTGAGCCGAAGTCGAACGCTTAACCGACTGAGCCACCCAGACACTCCTGGTAACCACTTTTCTACTCTCTGGCTTTCGTAAAAAAAAATTTTTTTTAATGTTTATTTATTTATTTTTATTTATTTATTTTTTTTAATTTTTTTTTCAACGTTTATTTATTTTTGGGACAGAGAGAGACAGAGTGTGAACAGGGGAGGGGCAGAGAGAGAGAGGGAGACACAGAATCGGAAACAGGCTCCAGGCTCTGAGCCATCAGCCCAGAGCCCGACGCGGGGCTCGAACCCACGGACCGCGAGATCGTGACGTGGCTGAAGTCGGACGCTCAACCGACTGCACCACCCAGGCGCCCCAAATGTTTATTTATTTTTGACAGAGAGAGACAGAGCATGAGCCGGGGAGGGGCAGAGAGAGAGGGAGACACAGAATCGGAAGCAGGCTCCAGGCTCCGAGCTGTCTGCACAGAGCCCGACGCGGGCTGTGAGATCTCACAGACTGCGAGATCATGACTTGAGCTGAAGTAGGGCACTCAACCAGCTAAGCCACTCAGGCGCCCCTCTACTCTCTGACTTTCTAATACGCAGTGATGGTGATGAGCACTTCACATGGTGCCAACGAGAAGCATAACAAGCTGATTTAAAGCAAACACACAAAAGACCTCCTGGGAAGAAATTTCCGTGTACTTAAAACACATACCTTCTTGGATTTTACCTTTGTAATTTTAAAAACTACATATCTTTTAACGCACAGTTTTAGTAATCTATCTAAAGAAATAGTTAAGGACGTGTTCAAAGATTTCAGCTGCAAGAATTTCATCTCAGGATATCTACATGGTCCAAAGACTGGAAATTCCTAAAACGTCAGCTGAGGAAAAATCGATTAAAGAAATCACAGTATATCCATAAACAATCATGTTATCAGCAAATACTGAGGTGGGAAATGTTCATGGTATACTACTTAAAGGAGAAAATATATAGAGGCAAGTTGTATTATACATGTAAATCATTTCTGCGTGAAGTTAATAAGGATGTGAAGGTTGTGTGTGTAAAAAAAAAAAAAAGTCTATGATAATACAAATTAAAATGTTAACCAGTGAGTCTTCTTGCAAGGCGGGATATATAAGCACCACAAAGCTGGAAGTTTCCATTTATTCTCTGCTGTAAGTCTAAAGCACAGAGCAGTGCCTGGCACCAGGGAAACATAAAATAAAAAATGTTACTGTTGTTTTTGCTTATTTCTGTTTTCTCACTGATCTGCAATGGAAACATTATTTGCATGACACATTTTTTTAAGATGCTGCTTTTACAAAGAATAATTCATTGATGAAACAGAATGTTTTACAAATAGAAATGGCACTAATGCCCCCTACCTTGTAGGGTAGTAAGGTTCAAATAATAACTTATGGGGCGCCTGGTGGCTCAGTCGGTTAAGCACCCGACTTTGGCTCAGGTCATGAGATTTCGGTCAATGAGTTCAAGCCCCGCGTTGGGCTCTGTGCTGGCAGCTTGGAGCCTGGAGCCTGCTTCCGATTCTGTGTATGTGTGTGTGTCTCTCTCTCTGCCCCTCCCACGCTCATACTTTGTTTTTCTCTCTCTCTCAAAAATAAATAAACATTAAAAAAAAAAACAGAACAAAAATTTATGTAGGGGCACCTCAGTGGCTCAGTCTGTTAGGCGTCTGACTCCTGGTTTCAGCTCAGGTCGTGATCTCACAGTTCCGTGGGTTCGAGCCCCGCATCAGGCTCTGCACTGACAGAGTTTGTAAATAAAGTTTAAGAAAATAATAATAATAATAATAATTTATGTCAACGTGCTTTGTAAGCTCTGCAACACTGTACAGATGTCAGCAATTAGACCACATACATTCCAGCTTAAACCCGTCTCATTCATGTTTTGGCTGGTAGCCCTGATCTCATGAAGGACATCCCCTTTAAAAACAATTAGAGACGGGGCACCTGGGTGCCGTGGTCAGTTGAGTGTCTGACTCTTGGTTTCGGCTCAGGTCATGATCTCATGGTTCACGGCTCCGAGCCCCGCATCGGGCTCCACGCTGATGGTGCGGAGCCTGCTTGATGATTTATCTCCCTCCCTGTCTCTCTTCCCCTCCACAGCTCCCATGCTCTGTCTCTCTCTCAGAATAAACCAACTTAAGATAAGTAAATACATAAAAATAAGAACAGTTAGAGGTGTGTGCAGTGCAGCTACGGAAACAAAAAGCTGCAACAGTGGAGAAGCGGTCGAGAGAGTGGGGGCACATCCATCAGGGGGAACGGCAGGGTACCAGGAAAGCGTACCCTGTAGCAACGTACCTGCCGACATTCAGTGTTCCCCTCCATTAAAAAAATATCATCTTTTTGTAACAGAAGTGAAATAACCCCAAATGCATTTTATTATACCAATCTCTACTATGTCAAACACTCAATCACACTGACAGTTTCCTGACAGTTCTTATCTTTTTCAATTTCTTAATTCTTTCCTCTTGAATTTATTCAGCTTTTGCACTTCTGAGGTCGCTTGTTTCTCAAGATGCGATCAGTCGAAGCCATCCGTCACATTTTATCGTTCAGTTGCTAAATTTTACGGATGGCTTTCATCCTTTGAAGGCATACTCGCTTTAAGGCCTGGCTATGGTTTCAGATGAAGCATGCGTATGTTTTACAAAACGTGGGTGTAATTCCTTCGTACATTTTAATGTTAGTGGTTTCATATACATATATATATGTATATGTATATATATCTTTATGCACTAGTCACTACTTCATAAATCAGAAGCTGAAGCTCATTTTCTCTCCCTACAACAAATGTAGGAATTGGTTTTCCAAAGCCGTACTTTTCCGATCACAGAGAGATCACAGAAGTCGGGTACAAAGAAGAAACACTCAGAACTAAATTAATAACAGCTAAAAGAAGGATTTAAAAAATATGAGATGTTATTTGAATCCTTTTATAAATCCAGACAGAAAGAAATTTTTTTTCTCCCACAGAACTCTATTAGAAGTTGAAAACTTTTATACATACCAACCACACATATGCGTTCTTTAAGCTGAACGCCAGCTCCCCAAAAAACCCAGTAAATTCTTGCTTTTCACCAACAACTATTTCTTTATCTACCTGCTATTCCAGAACTCCGTTAAAGCTTTGTGGCCTAGTGCTCTTTGTTCTGCTTACTAATGAAATGCACTAATGAAAATGTTCTCACATTCCTTTGTTTGAATTTTATGAGACTGTGTAGCAACGCTAAAACTAAAACACTTCCCACGTTATTTAGAAAACACTGTACTCTGGGAAGCTCACCGACACCATAATAACAATGGGAATTCGGGGCACCTGGGTGGCTAGGTGGGTTGAGCATCCGACTTTGACTCAGGTCATGATCTCACAGTCCATGGGCTCGAGCCCCGCGTCAGCCTCTGTGCTGACAGCTCACAGAGCCTGGACTCCGCTTCAGATTCTGCGTCTCCCTCTCTCTCTCTGCCCCTCCCCCGCTTGCTTGTGCGTACGTGCTCTCTCTCTGTCTCAAAAATTAATAATAAACATTAAAAAAATAAAATAGAAAGAAAAAAGCCTGTGCCAGCTTTGTAGGTAACGTTAGGTGTGTCCTTTTAATTCAAGTTATTTTGATTACTTAGGAGGTGGAGTTGTTTTTTGGTTTTGGGAAGCCTTTTTTAACGTTGGCCGTTTGTGTTTGCCAGGAAGTTTTGATGTGTGAAGGTTGGATTGCTCAATATTAGCTCTTTGTCATGTTTAAGGTTTGGATATTTTCTGCTGTTTTCTTTTGAAGTGCAGATGTTTCATATATCTGTGCAGGCAGATCTTTTAATTTTCATTATAGGGTTTCTCAGCTTTGGCCCTCCTGACAGCGTGGGGCGGACGACATTGCTGTGAGGGGCTGTCCCGTTCTGTGTAGGGTGTCCCCCAGCATCCCTGGTCTTTACCCACCAGATGCTTTGGGGCCACACCCCGTAGGCGTGACGACTGCAAATGTCTTCAGACATTGCCAAAGGTTCCCTGGGGACCCAGATCACCCCTGATTGGGAACCACTGCTTTAATGAGTTCTATTCCTGATTTCGCTCTTAGATCTTTACCCAAGATTGGGGCTCCAATTTCTGCCCCAGGCATTCCGTGGCTCGCATTTCTTCCTAAGTAACCACCCACTGATAGCTGGGGTGGTCACGTGTCCTGGTTTGTGTTTGTGTTCCCGCCGTAGTTCTCAGTTACGCCTCTTTCTCACCCTCCAGTGTTCCCGGTTTGGACAGGAAACTCTAGGGGCTCTATTCACAGTCCACCTGCACCTTCAGTCTTTCCCCGTAAACGAGATGTGGTGGAAGTGCCTTTGTACCAAAAGATCTGGCCTTGGGTTCTGGCTTTTCTGTTCACGCCTGTACTCATTGGAGAAGCACGGGTTTCCTCACTGCAGCCCAGGTCATCTGGCTTGCCTCACCTCCATCCTTTCTGTAGTTACGGGTACGATCTGCTGGCGGGCCAAATTGTGGTGTTGCGTGCACGCACAGAAAACAGCTTAAAGAGCCTTCTCCTCCATTATGACTCTGTTAGCAAATTGTTCCAGTATGTCGTTGATTTCTTTTGTCTTGGACCGCCTTCATTTTTACGGTATCCCCGGCAGATACCGATTACCACGCTTGTTGCCGGTTTCCAAGGGAGCTAGTTCCGTAGGTCGACAGCCCAGTGATGAGAAATGTCTTCCTCGTGTTGAATCAAAGTCTGCCTTCCATAACTTGAACCTATGGGTCATAGTTCTCCTCTCTGGGGAAACTCAGTGTGTCTTCTTCCCCGTGACAATACTCCCAGGGTATCACTTTCTGTGTAAGTTTTTTTTTAACATTTATTAATTATTGAGAAACAGAGACAGGGCATGAGCATGGGAGGGGCAGAGAGAAGGGGAGACACAGAATCGGAATCAGGCTCCAGGCTCCGAGCTGTCAGCACAGAGCCTGACGCGGGGCTCGAACTCATAAACCACGAGATCATGACCTGAGCCGACGTCAGACGCTTAACTGACCGAGCCACCCAGGCACCCCTCGAGGTATCACTTTCCAGCTATGGTTACGGCACCTGTGGTATTCATCTGTGTCTCTTCCTTCGAGAACTCTCACGTCCTTGAGACCCAGCGGTTATGACCTACTTCTTACGTATATCTAGCATATCTTCCCACAAGCATATAGCGGGCCGGTAGGGCGAAATTCCTCAGGAAGTCGTGTTGGGAATAAAGAAATGTTTTTGGGGGGAGTAGGGGCAAGTAGCAAGAAGTGTTAATAATAACAATAATCGCAGCTAATGCTTATTCCGCACTTGCTACATGCAAGGAATGTTCTGAGCATTTTACTTTAGCTCGTCTGTTTAAGTCTGGGTTCATAGGATTTCCAAAAAAAAAAAAAAAAAAAAAAAGAAAAAGAAAAGAAAGGAAAGAAAGAAATTGGCTGTTTTGAAAGATCAAAATGAATTCATAACCTAGACTCAGCTCTAAGAACCACTGATGTTCTCGGAGACTTTATTTTGGAGAAAATTACAAGAAAGGCAGAAAACATACTTTCAGATCTGAGCGATAGGTTATAATTAGAAAGGAAAGCTGATAAGGGTATGTTATCTTTAGGATTGAGGGTATCTGTGAGTGTTGAAGAATTTTTATGAAAGGAAATGAAAGAGATCAAGAGGTGTGAATGAAGCAAGGTCAAGAAGAGAGGTGTATTTTGTTTCATACTGACAGTGCCCGAGAGACTTTTCATGGCTGAAATAAGGTAAAAAGGAAGAGCTTTGGATAAAAAGCTCGGAATTATAGGGTGGGTAGGGCAGCAGAAAACTCACAGCCCTTTCAACTCTGAAAGGAGAAACAGATAAAGATTTTTCTGTTTCCCCAGCGAATATGAGATTAATATCTAATGCGTCTTTCTCCATTTTCCCTTTCTGTGATGTTTCTTTTGTTTTGACTATGCAGTCTGCCTGGAGCGATAGGAATTGGCTTTCGTCTGCCGTGTTGAACAAAAGTGGTTGTTAAACGTGGTGTTGTGTTCTAGGAGAATAAGACTGATGTTAGCAAACACCAGGGATGTGATTCATAGAACATCATGTGTGTAAGAAAAATCAATACGAGAAATACACTTCTCCTCTGAATATTGTGATTTGTTTGACTTTGATGTTTTAACCGGTGGGCAACTCGCATTCATTCAGTGGCCTCTGAAGCCCGTACTTGTGGCTTATTCAGATGATTCAGATTAGCTACCGCACTAGGTCAGATTTGCCGGGAGTCTTTGAATAGCATGTGGGAAAGGGTCTCCAGCTAAATATGTTTTTTATATAAGGCAAATGATGAGCATCACGGAACAATGTCAGAAAAAGAAAACACATTTTAAATGCAGAGTCTCTTTTCCTGAATTTATATAACCCCAAATAGTTCCTAAATTACATTTGAGTCCCCTCTCTGGAACGATCCATCTGAGTAGAGTGAGTTTGGCATTGGCATTCATAACCAGAATCACTCCACCTGAAGTTCTGCAGCAAATGCAGAGATGATGACAATTTGAACATGTGTACGTAGCTAGTATTTTGTCATTCACATGCCTCACGAACTGGTCACTATTTAATTAATTCATTCAATTTATTTATTTTGCTTCTTACACCATCTCCGTGAGATGACGTTTTTCCCATGTTGTAGAAGGAGAAAAATGAAGCTTAGCAATGCCACTGGTCACACATCTGAAAAATGGTCCAGCAGACCCTGTGGACCCCAGGTTCACTGCTGTTTCCTCTCAATCAACACGTCCTGGTCCAGCCACCACTTTGGAATAGGGTCATTCCCGTCAATAGGAGTCTGCTTTCTACCAAGCTAACTGCTGACATCCTTGCCACTAAGTACCAGAGAAGGGTGTCGTCGCTGGCATGGGCATGGTAACAGCCGTCTCTGATGAGAGCGCAGGACCTAAAGCACTCTGCCCTTTGAAAGCTAAGCGCTCAATTAACACTAGCTGTTGTTACTGTTATTAATATTAACGTGTGGTCTGTTTCCAGCCCCATATCCTCCACACTTTGAGAATCGGATTGTCTGTCGGCCGTCTCCAGTGAGGGTCTCCATATAGAGAATGGGACGGGAAAATGTGTTTCTTTTCCTCAGTGTACTAAGAGACTTGGGCTATGCTTGCAAACTGGAGTGTGTGTGTGTGTGTGTGCGTGTGTGTGTGTGTGTACGTGCACGTGCATTTATTTCAAGTGTGTATTTACCTGTATTTGAGTTCTTCATATTTGAATTGTGTGGTCACTTAGTTCAGCAGACGTTAGTGGCTCTCTACCATTCCATAGGTTATTAAGGAATTGTCTAGGCAGTTCTGGTAAATCTAAGAAATACTGGTAAAAAAAAAAAAAGATTCATAAATCGAACAAACAGATGTTTAACTGAGACTTTAATGGAAGTAATGGAAATAATACCAATTTGGATTTTTGGAGGAATGATTCTTGGCTTGTGTCTGTGGGTA
>NW_024419344.1:0-3602 GCF_014898765.1 Herpailurus yagouaroundi
AGAGGCTACGAACAAAAAACACATGGGCAAATGCTCAGGAGATTACGAGGGTCTGGACTGTGCTTAAACCATAGGCAAGAACACGCACTCGGGGGGAAAAAGTCTGGAAGGAACTCTAGCACAATGATATGAGCTATGGTGCCCGGGGTGGGGGGGGGGGGCGGAGGGGGGTGGGGGAGCGGGTAAATTCTGTTTTCCTTCTCCACACTTTCTCCCACAGAGTTACCGGTATGGTGTTCTGAACCGGGCTGCACGAGCACCGAGGCAGTCACAGGGGGAGACGTTCAGAAGCGAAACGCGACAAGGGTGCCCAGTGGGGAGGCGACAGACTTCGGGAGAGTCCCGGGGGCTTCCTGGGAGAGGTGGGCCAAGGTGGGGTGAGAGCTCCGGGCACCCCCCCCTCCCAAGCCTCCCTCTATCTGACCCTCTGGCTTAAAGCTCGGCCCCACCGAGCCGGCTCCACGGTGGTGTGCAAGGGCCACAGCCCTGGTCCCCCCCCCCCCCCCCCCGCGGGGAAGCCGGGCCCTCGAAGCGCGCAGGACCCCCGAGGCGCCCACCCTGTGTGCGCGGAGGGGCCCGCCCATCCCGGTGTGGGGGCGCTTCCTGTGCAAACACCAGGCAGCTGCAGCGTCCATGGACTGTGGTTGACAGCCCCAATCTGGGCCCGGAGTTGCTCAACCTGCCATGCTTTTCCTGTTCCCCTTTTCCCCAGCGGGTGCAGGTCCTGCTGCGTGTGGTCCGGGCGGCTCTGCGGGCTCACCGCAGGGAACGCCGGCTCCCTGCACAGTGTCCCCCCCACCCCCCCCAGCGCCGTTTCCACGTCTCTGATTGTTTTTTCCCTCCCTGGGTTGCTAAACAGCTTATGAAGAAACCCTTTTCTTTTGCTTTTTTATTTTGGGGAAGGAGTCCAAGGCTGTCTGTGTGCAAAGAGGCTATGACGGTCCAGCCAAGGTGGCGGGACCAGCACCCTGCACCCCAGGAACGAGGAGGAAGCAGCTCCCCTCCTCTGTCTCCTGAGAAACAGCGTCAGAACGTGCCCGGAGCTTGCATGATAATAACAGCCCCTAATATTTACCGAGGGCTCCTGTCAATCAGAGGAGGGAGCCCCTGCCTTCGTCCTCCCAACAGCCCTCCAGCCCCCTGGGGTGGGGGGGGGGGGTGCGGAGGTGGGGGCGCCGGCTGGGCCCCTGGCTGTTTAGATGAGGAGGCTGCAGCGGGCTCCGGGCTCCGGGAGGTGGCCCGGGTGACCTGGGTGAGGCAAGCAGGAGGTCAACCAGAACCAGGACCACTCACCCACGAGGGTCCACCCTGCACTGTCCCCGGGGCCCAAGCACCACACGGGCAGGAGGCTACAGGTACAGGAGGCTCAGGCGTCCTTTGGAAAAGTGAAGAAATCACTCCTGAGTTCACCCCTTTGGGGAAGGAAAGTGCAGGGGGGAAATGCCCACAGGGAAAAACACCTTGTGTGAAGAGAGTGTCACTTCTGGGGGACGGAGCAGGTGACCGAGAAGGGACCCCAGGGAGTGTTTTGTTTCTTACACCAGGTGACAGGTCTGCTGGGTTCACTGTATCACCCTTTATACGGTTCTGTACGTCTGAGATATTTTGTAATTTTAAAGCAAAACCAAGAAAACCTTCAACTGCACAGGCCTCTTCTCTAACACTAAATCCACGCTCAGAAAAATACTGGCCAAGTGGCTGGCGGTCTTTGTATCAGAGACCCCGGGGCCCCACTATTTATCCAAACACAGCCTCAGGATCCAAGTGCCCAGCAGACAAAATGGAAACAAAGCCCCTCCCCGACCACGGGGTCGCAGCTGCGCTGGGGGCTGCGCCACGGCCCCTCCGGCTTACTGGCCCTTGCAGACAGGCCTGCCCAGGCCGCTCCCCAAATGTGCACAGCCTTGCCCTCCTCTACCAGAAGCCCAAGGGGGATCACGGGCCACACTAATACGGCGATGGGGAGTCGGGGGGGCTCTGGTGTGTTTTTCTTTTTTTTTTTTTTTTTTTAAATTTTTTTTTTCAAAGTTTATTTATTTTTTGGACAAAGAGAGACAGAATTCAATCGGGGGGTGGAGAGAGAGAGAGGGAGTCCCGGATTCGGAAACAGGCTCCAGGCTCCGAGCCATCCGCCCAGAGCCTGACGCGGGGCTCGAACTCACGGAGCGCGAGATCGTGACCTGGCTGAAGTCGGACGCTTAACCGACTGCGCCACCCAGGCGCCCCTCTGGTGTGTTTTTCAAGCCCGAGGAAACAAAACGGGCCGCTCAGACATCTGAGACCCCGGATTCTGACCCAACGGGATCTTTCCAGGGTAAGCATCAGAAAGACCTATTCCCTGCAGGTGGACGAAAATACAGAGAATTCACTCACAACATAAAGAGCTCAGCACTCAGCTGCTGCAGTCCCTGGTTATACATCCTTATGTCAAAAACCCCATGGAGGCCAGTGACCAACACTCGGTCTCCATGAGCACAGCCACACGGTCACAGGGTGGCGGGCTATTGTTTATGCCTGCACAGCTCACCTGGCTAAACCTGAGGTTTTCATCTACACAGGGGAAAGGTGGACTGGATCCCGGGCGGAAACGCTCCCCAGAGGCACAAGGTCCCTAAACTGACCCCCTGAAGCGCATTCAAGTCGAGGTGTTCGGCCACAAGTAACAGAAAGCCACCCACTCTGACTGCGCAAAGGGAAACGCAATTCACCGAACCACCTAACCAGGAAATCCTGAGGTGGATCCGGGGTGGAGGGGTTTGGAGACTTACATGGAGTCGTCAGCATTCCGGGCGTGGGCGTGTGCGTGTGTGCGCCTGCGTGTGCGCGCACATCCCTGGGTCCACGTGCACTGTGGGCGTGTGCACTGTGCTGTGTGTGCCTATGCACGTGTGCCCGAGCGTGGGCGCACACCCTGCGTGTGCAAGTGTAGGGTTCGCGGGGACCCCGCGGGGCAGGCCCTGGGGCCGAGGTTCTCCTAGGTCTACGCCTCAGGGTCAGCAAAGAACCAAACCGAGGCAGAGTTGGCAGCCCTGCGTCCCCCAGACCCCTCCGCGCCGGCCGGGGCAGCCCCGTGCCGCAGCTGCTCACACCTCACACGCCCACGCTGCTTCCCCCACCACAGGTGGAGCGCCCCCCCACCCCCGCCCCCCCAGGACCGCGGGACTGCGGTGCTCCGCGCCCGGGCACCACGCCCTCAGCTTCTTGCAGCCTCTCCCCGCACCGGGTGGCTCCTCCCCGCTGGAACTCGTGCACCTGCAGCTTCCAGACGAACCGCGGGAAGTGCCACCATCCGTTTCCACATTCCCCTCTCGGTAAACACGGGCTTGTTTCCCTTATTTTTATTTTAAACAGCGCCGCGGGGCCGCATCCTCAGAAGCCGTCCCGGGTCGGGCGCCCAGCTTTCCGGGCAGCCGCCCCCCCCCCCCCCCCCCCATTCCCCCACCCGCAGCGTGGTCACGCCCACCTCCCCCTCCCACTTCCTGCCGCCCCGGAGACTGCAGGTGGCAAGGGGAGGAGCCGCCGGGACTGAGCTGGAGGCCGAGGTGCAGAGCAGATACCTGATGCCGCCGCCCTGGGCTCCCGTCCCTCTGGGAGGCAGGCAG
>NW_024419345.1:0-3215 GCF_014898765.1 Herpailurus yagouaroundi
TGACTGCTGGGAGATGACCCCTCTACTGGTTTTCTTTTTATGTCATTGATCATTCCTTCTTCGACTCTGCTTGACCTTAAAATATTGTAGTGCCCCAGCCCAGTAATTACACAGCTTCTCCACCCGGTCCAAACTCATTCTCTAGATGATCTCATTCACTTTCATTACTTTTACACATCATCAATATTCTGAATACTTCCAAATATGTATTTCTACCACTGGCCTTTTGCCATTCTCAACTCCAGAATTCTGTGTCCAAATGCTTTCTAAATATCTCCACTTGAGGGGCCAACAGCCATCTTAGTCAGTTAAGAACTGACTTTTTATTTTACTAATGTGAATACATTCATCTAGTTGCTTACAAAAAACATTCTGCAGCTATTCTTGATTCCTCTCTTTCCCTAACAACACATATCCAAAATATTAGCAAATGCTATTGGCTCTACCTTTAAAACGTGTCCTATATATGGAACTCTTCTTTCATAGAAGAGTGGCTGACCAAGCCACCATCATCCGCCACCCAGATTATTGTAATAACCTCCTAATTGGCTTGCTTTCATTTCTGCTCCTCTTCATTCTGGTCTTCTCATAGGAGCGGGAGGGATACTTTATTTATTTATTTATTTATTTATTTACATTTATTTATTTTTTGAGAGACATAGAGAGACAGAGCACAAGTTGGGGAGGGGCAGAGAGAGAAGGAGACACAGAATACAAAGCAGGCTCCAGGCTCCAAGCTGTCAGCACAGAGCCCGATGCAGGGCTGAAACTCACAAACTGTGAGATCATGACCTGAGCCGAAGTCGGACGCTTAACTGACTGAGCACCCAGACGCACCAGGGAGGGACACTCTAAAAAGTAAATTTGATCACAGCATTGCTATGCTCAAACCTTCCAATGGCTTCTCACTCCCCTTAGAGTGGGGGAAAAGACTCTGAAGACTTCATTCACCCTTCAAGGCCCAATACGAGCTTACACCTTCTTTCTCCTAGGCCAATCTCCTACCACCTTCTCTTTTGTACATTCCATTACAGTCACACCAGGTTCTTTGCTATTAGTCAAACATAACAAAGCACATTGCCACCTCAGGGCCTTAGCACTGTAATCCTTTTTACCCAGAACCTTCCTTCTCCAGATATCTGCATGGTTCATTCTCCTCACTCAAGTCTCTGCTTATATTTCATTTCAGTAAAAAGACCTTTGCTATCCACCTTATCCAGTAACAGCCACATTCAGCAGTACCATACTGGTACTAAACAAGTCTAATCAGCCCTCCAGAATATCCATTAATATTCATTCCCTTAGACATAGGAGGAAAATGGCGGCGTAGGAGGACGTTGGGCTCACCGCGCGTCCTGCTGATCACTTAGATTCCACCTACACCTGCCTAAATAACCCAGAAAACGGCCAGAGGATTAGCAGAACGGAGTCGCTGGAGCCAAGCGCAGATGAGAGGCCCACGGAAGAGGGTAGGAAGGGCGGCGAGGCGGTGCGCGCTCCACGGACTGGCGGGAGGGAGCCAGGGCGGAGGGGCGGCTCGCCGGCCAAGCAGAGCCCCCGAGTCTGGCTTGCAAAAAGCGGAGGGGCCTGACGGACTGTGTTCCGAAAGCAAGCGCGACTTAGCGTCTGGGAGGTCATAAGTTAACAGCTCTGCTCAGAAAGCAGGAAGGCTGGAGGACAAAGGGAAGGAGAGCTGCTGAGCCCCCTGATGACAGAGCTCAGTTTGGCGGGGAACAAAGGCGCTCGCCAGCGCCATCTCCCCCGCCCATCCCCCAGCCAAGCGGAAGAATTCCCCTCAGAAGAATCTCCAGGAAATAACAACAGCTAATGAGCTGATCAAAAAGGATTTAAATAATATAACAGAAAGTGAATTTAGAATAATAGTCATAAAATTAATCGCTGGGCTTGAAAACAGTATAGCTGACAGCAGAGAATCTCTTGCTACAGAGATCAAGGGACTAAGGAACAGTCACGAGGAGCTGAAAAACGCTTTAAACGAAATGCATAACAAAAATGGAAACCACCACGGCTCGGATTGAAGAGGCAGAGGAGAGAATAGGTGAACTAGAAGACAAAGTTATGGAAAAAGAGGAACCTGAGAAAAAGAGAGAGAAAAAAATCCAGGAGTATGAGGGGAAAATTAGAGAACTAAGTGATACACTAAAAAGAAATAATCTACGCATAATTGGTATCCCAGAGGAGGAAGAGAGAGGGAAAGGTGCTGAAGGGGTACTTGAAGAAATCATAGCTGAGAACTTCCCTGAACTGGGGAAGGAAAAAGGCATTGAAATCCAAGAGGCACAGAGAACTCCCTTCGGACGTAACTTGAATCGATCTTCTGCATGACATATCATAGTGAAACTGGCAAAATACAAGGATAAAGAGAAAATTCTGAAAGCAGCAAGGGGTAAACGTGCCCTCACATATAAAGGGAGACCTATAAGACTCGTGACTGATCTCTCTTTTGAAACTTGGCAGGCCAGAAAGAATTGGCACGAGATTTTCAGTGTGCTAGACAGAAAAAATATGCAGCCGAGAATCCTTTATCCAGCAAGTCTGTCATTTAGAATAGAAGGAGAGATAAAGGTCTTCCCAAACAAACAAAAACTGAAGGAATTTGTCACCACTAAACCAGCCCTACAAGAGATCCTAAGGGGGACCCTGTGAGACAAAGTACCAGAGACATCACTACAAGCATATAACATACAGACATCACAATGACTCTAAACCCATATCTTTCTATAATAACACTGAATGTAAATGGATTAAATGCGCCAACCAAAAGACATAGGGTATCAGAATGGATAAAAAAACAAGACCCATCTATTTGCTGTCTACAAGAGACTCATTTTAGACCTGAGGACACCTTTCGATTGAGAGTGAGGGGATGGAGAACTATTTATCATGCTACTGGAAGCCAAAAGAAAGCTGGAGTAGCCATACTTATATCAGACAAACTAGACTTTCAATTAAAGGCTGTAACAAGAGATGAAGAAGGACATTATATAATAGTGACAGGGTCTATCCATCAGGAAGAGCTAACAATTATAAATGTCTATGCGCCGAATACCGGAGCGCCCAGATATATAAAACAATTCCTCATAAACATAAGCAACCTTATTGATAAGAATGTGGTAATTGCAGGGGACTTTAACACCCCACTTACAGAAATGGATAGATCATCTAGACGCACGGTCAATAGAGAAACAAGGGCC
>NW_024419346.1:0-4083 GCF_014898765.1 Herpailurus yagouaroundi
AGCACTGGGTGTTGTATGGAAACCAATTTGACAATAAATTTCATATAAAAAAAAAACCCTACACCAAAATTAAACTTAAAAAAAAAATAAAAAAATAAAAAATTTCTACAATCTCTTGAAAAAAAATATATTATTTTGAAGCAATGTATTATGGAAATTACCTAACTTCTCTAAGCAAGATTTGGTATTAGACCTCTTGGCTTGAGACCCACTTCTATCATCTACTAATTATACGACTGGAACAAGATACTTGATCTCATGTCACCTCAGTTTTATCACATGTAAAATGGGGAGATAATAGTACCAGCCTCATAGTGTTGATGGAAGTGTTAAATAGAAATCCATTTAAGGTGCTTATCACAGTATCTCTAATATTGCAAACATAAAATATTACTTTTCTTGTTATTTCCCCTAATCATCCATGGGTACATATGTCTCAAAGATGAACACTGAGTAGTCTAGAAAAATCTCAGGAAAGGTGTTGCTAACCAAATTTCCTTTTCCCAAGCCTTTTCACAGCTCACTAACAATTTTCAAGTAGGCAAAGATTATGGGGTCGTTTTGGTGTTGACAGAAGATCAATTTTTCTTACTCTCTCTGGCCTGTGGTGCTCTGCTTTGGCTGGCAACTGGAATTCAGAGAATGCCTCAAGGTGTTGCATTTTCTGGGAAAATGCTGAAGCCCCATAGTGTTAATGCTGACTGCAGCTCCACAACGAGCTTTTTAACTTCTGTGCCATGCTCTGTAATGAATATTGCCAGGGGCTTCCAACTTTTGAACTTTTTCTTTTTTCTCACATTTCTTAGTCTCTGAACATATTGCCAAAACTGATAGAGAGAGATACCACAATGTCACTCGGGTGCTGAAATGGTCTAGTCTATGGTTTAAGTCCTTGGCAAAGGAGCAATGCTGTATCTAAGCAACAGACTCTAAATGTACCTACTGATTATGTGTTAGACAATGTTCCTTTTTGTTAGTTTTAAGGTTGGCTGTTTGTTAATTTAACAATGTAATTTACCATAAGCATTTTTTTTGAACAAAATTCAATGATGAGGTGAATGCGTAAGTAAATCACCTTTGGAAATTAAGTTTTAATAGTAAGAAATAATTTTTATAGAAATATGTGGCATCTCAGGACTTCAAGTTTATTTTCACAAATTTATTGGTGTTATTTGATGTTTGTGAAATAAATAGGTTATTTTAAAAATTTGTTCTGGCAGAGTCACCTTCTATCATAAACAATTAGTGTCAGCACAGGCTTGAAGGAATCCAAGAGCACTGGAATATCAACACTACAGCACAGTAGAAACAGACATGAAAATGAGCCAGGGACTATTTATGAGGGGCAAGAACAGTATTTTTTCTCTTACTTCTTTCTACTCAAAATACACAGAAGTGAAAAAAAATCAAGCAAACAAGCAAAAAACATGGTCAGGCTTAGCTACTTGCTGTTCTAGTCAAAACATAGACAACACATTTGTAGTTACATACGAAAGAAGCCTGGCCAGTTCAGTGATGATTCTGGAAATAATAAAGAGTAAAAGATAATGGTGGGAATAGAATGGATGAAAATTCTTTTTTTTAAATTTTATTTTGTTTATTTACTTTTCAGGGAGAGAGAGAGAGAGAGAGAGAGAGAGAGAGAGAGAGAGAGAGAGAGAACACTAACAGGGGCAGGACAGAGAGAGAGAAAGAGACACAGAATCTGAAGCAGGCTCCAGGCTCTAGGCTGCCAGCACAGAGCCTGATTGGGGGGCTCGAACTCACGAACCGTGAAGTCATGACCTGAACTCAAGTCAGATGCTAACTGACTGAGCCACCCAGGCACCCCAAGGATGAGACATTCTTAAAGGTTAAAATTTTATGCTTATTTATTGGGTCTTGAGGTACATTCCTGTACCATAGAGAAAGATGTCTCTGGCAATTTATGGATGACCCAGTTATAGGCCCAGTTCATCAAAATTGTAGTAATCTTTTTCCCTAGTTCCTTTTTTTTAGTGTTTCAAAGTTTTTATTTTAACTCTAGTGAGTTAACATATAGTGAAATATGAGTTTCAGGAGTAGAATTTAGTGATTCATTCTTCCTGCCTATTTCTAAAGTCAGTCACAAAAGGGCAAATGCTGCATGATTCCACTTAAACAAGGTATCTACAAGAGTCAAACTTAATAGAAAAAGAGAAGAAAGCTAGTTGCCAGAGGCTTGGGGGAGGGTAAAGTGAGGAGTTGCTCTTTAATAGATATAGTTTCTGTTATGTAGGATTTATAAGTTCAAGAGATCTGCATAACAAGTAAAAAATATAAAATTCTTAAAAACTCACTAGAGTAAAAAATGTAATAACACTGTAAGAAGAAATAATCATGTTTTATCATTAGTATGTAAATAATGTGGGGATAGCATAATATTCAAAATATGAATGTGTATTACCTCCATACAGTTTTTTGAGGATTTTGTGAATTATTGCTTCAAAAAAGTTTGGATCGAAGCACCAAATATTTCACATTTTTTGTTAATTAAAGAACTATCAAAATCAAAATAGAAAATCACTAGCTGACTTATTTTTTTTCAGAACATTGGTAACAAGTAGAAATTATCAATGAAAATCTATATTTTCATAATAACATTTTGGAAATCAAGTGAAATTTTATTAAAATATAATTTCTATATGAATCTAACTGAATCATTTATATCACCATATTTACATTTTATCCATTTTTTACAATTAAAAAAGAATAGCTTCAGGATTTTCAGATGATTTAGATTAAGGGGGATGAGAATAACGATGATAGATTTTATTTTTTTTAGAGATATAAACCTAGTAAGAAAAAAAAAGAAAAATAGTTATGCTATAGAGTGTCATATCTTTTCATTGAATAGCTGCTCTCTTTTTTTTTTTAACTAGATAAATTGCTACATGCATTCCATGTCTCAATTTGGGTAATATTCTCTTTTGAATAGTCATATAAAAACAAGAAATTTGGAAGAAGCTATATCATTTCTTTCAAATAAAGTCACCTGGATTTTCACATCTTAATATGTATAAGTCAATATATAATAAGCTTAATGGCAATAAACAGCAAGATTGGGCTTATTCTCACAATTTAGGTCTTTCAATAGAGACTTTAACAATTGCTAGAAGACACTGGAAACCCAGTGGAGTTGAGGAAAAAGGATTTGTGGGAGTAATAAATCAGGGAAAAATCTTTGCCAAATAGTTTAAGTCTCAATGGGTAAGACTGCTAAATAGTTTACAAAGTATATTCTAGGAAAATATAGAAATACTGAAAAATAAGACACTGATTCACAAAATCTGTATAAATTCCTATTTCAGTGCCTAAAGACAGCAGCTTCCTAAGCAAAAATGTTCAAAGACAATTCAATAAAGTCACTGTTTGCTGAACAAAAAAGACATCCTTCTTCTAGTTTCACCTCCCTGGGGTAAATAGGATGCGAAGACAGGTAGATTCTCTGATGATAATTGCTCTTCAGCAGAGCAGACTATTCCTGGCTCTGAAATTTACCTGCTAGCACCTATCTTGGACTCTGGCCTGGATGGACGGACAAACTTCTAGGCTGACTGAACTATGTGAGGGAGTGCTAGGGGATCCAAAGATAGGAATGGTACCACATCTCTTCTCTTATTCTATCAGAGAATCACATACATCATAGTTTACCTGTCAAGTAGCTATAATCCTAACTTAAAGCAGCACTTAGTTCTGTGTCTTGTTCAGAGTAAGTGCTCAATATTTATTGGTGAAAACCAATCAACTTCTTTCCCTATGCTTGTCTCTTTTTTGCTCACCCGAACATACGCACATTCATATGCACTTATGCATACAACTTTTTCTTAGCTAGTACACATTCGTCTCTAATAAAGGATAAACATATTCTGTCTTTAAAAATGTCTACTTCAGGGGCGCCTGGGTGGCGCAGTCGGTTAAGCGTCCGACTTCAGCCAGGTCACGATCTCACGGTCGGTGAGTTCGAGCCCCGCGTCAGGCTCTGGGCTGATGGCTCGGAGCCTGGAGCCTGTTTCCGATTCTGTGTCTCCCTCTCTCTCTGCCCCTCCCCCGTTCATGCTCTGC
>NW_024419347.1:0-7800 GCF_014898765.1 Herpailurus yagouaroundi
TATTGCTGTTATTTTCAAAATCGTGCTTTCCCCGCCCACCCTCTTTTATTCTCCACCGCTCCCTAGCCCTCCTTTCTTGAGATGCTTTTTCCATTCTTCTTGGGCCCAGCAAATAAGAGGCACGGCGAAAATAAAAGGAAAAAAGCGAACGGATTCTGGCCAGTCTTGCCAAAGGTCTGCAAAGCTCTCCTGGTATCCACGAAGCCGGAGGCGGGTCTGTGGCTTCTCCAAATGTGCCTTTATTTTCTCTGCAAAAGGCAGGCACTGAAATTGTATTTGTGCATGTTTCTATCAGTGTGGTATATCAAATGTTTGGGAATACTTTATTGTAGGGGCGAAAGGGCCCATTCGGGGTGTGTGCTTTGAGACGGCATTGCCTTAGTCCGAGTAGCCCGGCGTCCCCCAGATGCAGGCAGGCTGGCGGTGTCCCCCAGTGCACCAGGACACAAAGAACATTCAAAGAAAATCTCTTGGAAAGCGCCCTGGCCATGGATCTTTCCAGGGAAATAGCTATTGCTCTTACTTCTGCAAATGCATCAGTACAATAGAGTGTGAAAATATTGTGATTCTTAAGTGTCAGGGCATGAAAGGAGTAAGGGTTGTTTTATAATAGATGCAGTTTACTGACTCTTCGGCAGCATGGTATTGAAAGGCGTCATTTATGAAGGAGCATGTGGGCGGGTTTTGTTGTTGAAATGATTTAATTCGTATTGCTTGTCTGAAATGTTTATTTGTCCACCCTGAGCACACACACAGGATGGTCTGGAAACCATCTCTGAGCTGACACGCTCCAAGCTGGTGATTGGCCCGGCACACACACTCGACCACTTTGGGGGCAGAAAAGGAAAGGTGGAATGAGCAGCTCTGGGTGGAGGGCTTCTGCACGGTGAGCACAAGCAGAGCCACGGAATCTCCTCCGAATCCGCCCTTCTCATGGGAGCAGGGCCAAAGGACTGCCAAATGGCTTTGGAAGGAAATGGAACACATTTGAAGGTGTCCCTTGGACATCACTGTCGGAATTATAACCAGTGCCACATAAGGGATGGTGCAATAGAAACACAGGCAGGGACTTCAGGGATCATAGAATGGAACCACTCCCCTTACTACAGAGGAGACTGATACAGAGAATTGGCTTGGTCAAGGTCACTGGCTAGTTAGTGCAAACTCATTACTTTTCCATTTCCCCCCTACTGCCCCATGACCTCTAGGCTTATAGATACCTGAGGCCTCCACAAAGATTTCCCACAGCTGGGGGTGGGGGTGGGTAACCCTGCTTCAGGGAGCCACACCAGAGCATGGGCGACAGAACGGGTCTCTTGAAGGCAGTATACAGAGAGTGCAAGCAATTCGCCTGCCCTAGCCCGTCAGTTCTCATTAGTGCCTTCTGCCTATTCAGAGGAGAGGAGACTCGGGGCTTTCTGTGAGAAGAGATAATCATGAAGAGTGCCCTTGGCTTTAGTCGGCAAAGAAAGCCCATCTGATACCTGGCACACTAATCGTTTCCATTTACGCAGTGCGTCCTCTGTGCCAGATGCTGCATTTTGTAGACATGATCCAATCATGTCTTGAGTTCGGCACGATTATGCCCATTTTACAGATGAGGAAGCTAAGACTTCAGGAGTTTAGGTTAGTTTGATTCCACACTCTCTGCACTTAACTTCTGCACAGCTTCCCCGTGTGAGCGTGGCCATCGGGATGTACTTGTAGATGTGGTGGAGAGTAGAAGTAATTCTTTTGATAAATTTAAAGTATCTAGCTGTTTGCATTGTCCCTCTGTAACTTGTCTTTAGAAGTCATTCCTGTTTCCCATCAACCCCCAATGCAAACGTTCAAGTTGGAGATGTGAAGTTCATTATATTTCGGTGCTGGAGCTGACTTCACTGAAGTGGAGACTTCATCCTTTCGCTGATTTGTGTACCGGGCTCCTCGGGTTTGCATGGCTGCTTCTAGGCCAGGTGATAGAATCTCAACGCTAGAAGTGGAGGACATGGCGTCTGTCCTCAAGGATCCAGTTGGAAACCCAAAGCGAGTGCAGATCCCTGCGCGGACTTGTTGGCGGGCAGGAAGGCGTGGGCCATCCTTAGAGAAGACCTATCTTAAAGGTGGCCCCTGACCCCCTTGTTGAAGGCTGTGAGAAGCCACAGCGGTGGAGGCCTGGGCATGGCGAGTGCTGGTTGAATCCTGGGAAGAGGTTGCGTTTCACTTGTTTGGCCCACGTCTCCTCTGTGCCACTAGGACCCTCTGGCTCCTCGTCCTGAGTGTTGTCTTTTCACCATTAGAGTGGGGATGGGGGAGGCTTTGCTGAACCCTGCTGTGGTGGTTCTCCTTCTAAAGAGCGTTGTTCAGAAAGTGGCACGTCTTAATCCTGCATGGGATTTCCTGGGTTAGGCAGCAGTCTCGCTCGTGTGGCCGGCTGAAAACCATCTCCTTCGGCAGTCTTCTCATTAACCTCTGTTAAATGGAGCCCACCTTTCAGTCTATATTTAAATTCCTGTGTTTTATTGATTTCTTGCCTACTTCTGTTTCATTCAGCATCTTGAATGTGCCCTTTTTTTTGTTTGTTTAAACATTTATAAGTTTGGTCTTGACTGTTCACTGTTGTGGAAACAACTTGTAGTACTTTGGACTTGCTTTTGAATGTATTTTTTAGGCGATCCCACGTCCACAGTATAAAAAGAAAGAATTGTGCTCCATTTCCTCATCTTATTCGGGGATAAGTCCTTAAAATAATAGTTACTATGAGTGTGATAATTTTGCTGAGAATTTGGAAATTACTAGAAGGTACAGAAAACAGATACTCATAATCCCACAACCCATAGATAACACTAAATAGTTTTTTTGTTGCTGTTCACATTAAAAAAGTGAAATGAAATATTTGCACAAATACATTTACTACTTTTTTCGCTCATTATTTAATCTAAGCATTTTCCTATTCATTAAATATTGTTTGAAAACATGGTGTTCCATCCTAATAATTTCCTTAATTATTCTTTTATATTTCCAGCTTTTTTGGCTGTTATAAATAATGCTATGATGAATAGATATGTAGATAAGGCTTTGTCTGTATTTGTTGTCTGTATTTGTGTGTGTGTGTGTGTGTGTGTGTGTGTGTGTGTGTGTGTGTGTGGCATACATTTCTAGAAGGGGACTTAGAATGTGATTTAAATCTAAGACCTACCAGGCTGAATCTTTGCATGTTTTGTTTAGGGTGCTCGGTGCACCTACGAGGTGCTCCGTAAGTGGTTGTTGAATGAATCAACTATTTCTGTAACGCTGTAACACTGAAATTCTAAAAATTTATGCAGTTGCCTCTCTTCATCATCACCAGCATTGGGTATTATTTTTAAAACTTTTTTAAATTTTATTTTTTAAAATTTACATCCAAATTAGTTAGCATACAGTGCAACAATGATTTCAGGAGTAGATTTCTTAATGCCCCTTACCCATTTAGCCCCTCCCCCTCCCCCCACCCCTCCAGCAACCCTCAGTTTGTTCTCCATATTTATGAGTCTCTTCTGTTTTGTCCCCCTCCCTGTTTTTATATTATTTTTGTTTCCCTTCCCTTATGTTCATCTTAAAGTCCTCGTATGAGTGAAGTCATATGATTTTTGTCTTTCTCTAATTTCACTTAGCATAATACCCTCCGGTTCCATCCACGTAGTTGCAAATGGCAAGATTTCATTCTTCTTGATTGCCGAGTAATACTCCATTGTATATATATACCACATCTTCTTTATCCATTCATCCATCGATGGACATTTGGGCTCTTTCCATACTTCGGCTATTGTTGATAGTGCTGCTATAAACGTAGGGGTGCATGTGTCCCTCCGAAACAGCACACCTGTATCCCTTGGATAAATGCCTAGTAGTGCAATTGCTGGGTCGTAGGGTAGTTCTGTTTTTAGTTTTTTGAGGAACCTTCATACTGTTTTCCAGAGTGGCTGCACCAGCTTGCATTCCCATATTTTTAAAACTTTTGTAAAATAAATTTGTAATTCCTTGCTTAAATTTTTTTTATTAGTTCTGGGTTCGGTATTTTTTTTGTATATTTTGTATTTGTATTTTGTGAATTTTCTGTGTTTTTGATCACTTATGTGTTGGGTGTATATATTTACATCTTTATGAAGGGTAATGACCACTTCCTCTTATTTGTTGTACTTTCCCCTTCCTAACGCATTTTCTTTTAAATTTTTCATAATTTAGAAATGCGGAAGTTGTGATTATTTTGATTAGCAAAATCTGATTTTCTTTTTCTAACTTTTTTCATTGCATTTATTCTCATGGCTTGTTAAATTTTTATCTTAATGTACTTACTTTATTAGTCATTTTGAGGCGAGCATTTGTTGTACTTTTTGAGCAATTTAGTATCCTATAAACAAAGACTTTAAATGTTTCACAGGTGTGATCCCTGGCCCTCCCGCATCAACATCACTAAGGGATGTGGGGCTGCTTGTTAAGAATTTAGATTTCTGGGGCTCACCCTGGACGTATCTATATTAGAATGTTCGGTGGTGGTGCCTGGGAATCTTCATTTTTAACAAGTTTATAGCTGAGTTTTAGGCGCTTTAACTTTGGAACCACTGATCCAGATACTGTAATCCCAGAAGCTTAAAACTAATAGCATTTGGGGGGTACACACTTAATATCTTGCAATTGTCTTTTCATGATTAGAACGATTGATGGAAAATTGTGATGTTGAAATTGTTTTTTGTTCAGTCTTGTTCGCTTGGTTTTCTTTGAGATGGGGGTCCAAGGGCATAGAGGACTTCGTTTTAAATTCTCAGTCCTGGCCACTTGGGAACAGCTGCTACCTTCTTTGTCAGGAAATGCCTCGCTTAATCCTGAAAACAGAACCCAGCCAGGGAGTTGTTAAAATTCGCTGGGGACCTGGGAGTCACAGGTTGTCTATCAGTGCCCTGGGTGCTAGAGGCAGCTAGTTACCGTAATTACAATTATGATTAGGTTGATTTTCTCATATAGGAAGATGCTGCCGTAACTGGTCTAATTTGTTTCCAAGTTGCGACCACCCACCTTCCATCAGCGGCTCACGTGATTTCTCTTCCATGTGCTCCAGCAGCGTGATTTGTTGGAAGGCACGTTGAACTGTGAGTTAGCAGACCTGAGTGTGGAGTGTGCTCTTTTCTGCTGATAACTTGCTTTGTGACCGTGGACAAGTTACCTTGTCCTGGGTTTCTTCATCATTGTAAGAAGAGGTCACTGAGATTGTCTCTAAATTCCCTTTTAGTTCTTATATTTCAAGTCCACATGTTGGATACCTTGGAATGAGCTTGTTACAGACAGCGACAGCCCTGTGAATGGTGTTGTGAATGTTGGCGAATGTTTGTGTCACTCTCTCCCTGTCCTGTCGTTCTCGCCCAGTGACTTGCTCAAGGCAGTTCGTTCCATTCTTTTTTAAAAAAAATTCCTCGGGGCGCCTGGGTGGCTCAGTCAGTTGAGTGTCTGACTTCGGCTCAGGTCATGATCTCGTGGTTCATGGGTTCAAGCCCCGCATTGGGCTCTGTGCTGACAGCTCAGAGCGTGGAGCCTGCTTTGGATTCTGTATCTCTCTGCCTCTCCCTTGCACGCGCTCTCTCTCTCTCTTTCTCACAAATAAAAATAAAACATTAAAATTTTTTAAAATCCTCTAACCACCTGCATCTCCACCCCTGGGACACATACTTTGCTCTCTCGTGGTCTTTTTCTTTGTCTCTTCCTTTTATCCATCTTCAGTGATAATGCTTCAGGTGTGCTAGTGCTGTGGCTTAGAGCTTTAGGCATCGCGTCTCCTCATTAGTGAAAATCTAACCTTGCTACTCACTGTGAACGTGTGGTCCACAGACCAGTACCGTCACCATCTGGTAGCTTGTTAGAAATGCAGAATCTTGGGGCGCCTGGGTGGCTCACTTGGTTAAGCATCCAATTCTTGATTTCAGCTCAGGTCATGCTGTCATGGTTCGTGGGTTTGAGCCCCGCATAGGGCTCTGTGCTGACAGAGTGGATGGAGGCTGCTTGGGTTTTCCTCGTACTCCCTCTCTCTCTCTGCCCCTCCCATGCGTGCACATGCTCGCTCTCTCTCAAAATAAATAAATAAACTTAAAAAAATAAAAAGAAATGCGGAAAGAATCTCAAGTCCCACCCCAAACCTTCTGAGTCAGAATCTGCATTTTCACAAGATCCTTAGGCGATTTCGTACATACACTTGAAGTTGGGGAAGCTCAGGGCTAAGAGGTAATGCCTCCTGTTCCAACCATCTGGGAATAAGTGGTGTTAGATCACTGGCGCCTGAGTCAGCCCAGACTGCTCTGGAGCCAATCCAGATTTTCAGAGACCTTGAGATACACCTGCCTTAGGGATTGAATCTATGTGCATAGTGTGTAAGAGCCCTATTGCATTTGACCAGGGAACTTTAGCACAAAACGGTTCACTAGACCTGCCCTGATTTATAACCCATTCGTTTATTACGGACATTTGGCTGGGAGTGAAAATACTGAAATACTACCATACCAGTCCGTAAATAGCTGCTATACTGAGCATCTCCAACCCTTCAAGTGCCTGGGGCCTCCATGCCCTCCCTCAGGCACTCAGGATTTGTAGACATTGAGGGTCAGCGCTGAAGGGCTTTCCAACCCCAGGGTGCACTTTGTGGTGACAGACCAGCAGCCTGCAGAGGCCCATCTTCCCCCCCGGCCCGCCCCCCCCGGGTTGCTGTGTGCGTTCAAGGAGTGAAATAAGGCGGAAAGTTAGGGGAAGGTAAAAGGGGGGGTGGAAAGGCAGGGGCTTCTTGTGCAGTTAGGAAATAGGAGTAATGTGACACTGGGGCTAAAGGAGGTGGTGGAAAGGGGGCAGTGAGGGCGGGAGGGAGAAATGGGGGGCTACTCTGGAGACAGACATTGGGGAGGGGATAGCTTTGTGGAGAGAGGTGGACAAGATGATCTTTTGGGAGGATGGCAAGCAGGGGTGGGATTCGGGGGCTTGAGAAAACACAACTGGTTTGTAGAGGAGCCTGGCAAGAGGTGAAGGCACTAATTGCCAGGCAGTGGCGGGGGCCTGGGGAAGTCGGAAGGCCAGTCTTGGTAGCAGGCCAGGTGAGTGCCCTCTGCTTGCTGCTTTAGCAGCCCTGGGTGGCCCAGAGCCTTGGCGACGGTGTCCCAGGGTTGTCTCCTGGCATGTCTTGGCTCGAGGTGGGCCTCAGGAGCCCCCCACCTCCTGGTGATCGACAGAGTCATTTAGAAGCGGTCTTTGCTTCTTTCTTTGTTCTCCTGTCTCCTGTTTGGGCCTGTGGAAGGAACCCTTCATCCCTATCGTTTTGGGTGCTAGGATTAACTTTGGAGCCAGACAGCCTGAAGGGCTGCGTTAAAACGCTGGGTAAATACCGCTGGGGAGCTTTCAAAGGGGGAAAGCCTCAAACACACAAAACAAACCATCTGCTGAAGCCAGCTTTGAGGGGAACTTGGGCAAAGCCCAGGAGACAGGTGTGAACGGGTGGTGAGAAGGCGCTAGGCCTTTGCTGCTACAGGTGTGGTCCAGAGACAAGCAGCATCAGCAGCCCCTGGGAGCTTGTTAGACTGGAAGTCTCTGGCCCCACCCCAGGTCTACCGAATGTACCTGTTACCAGCATCTCGCGGGGATTTGTACGCACAGTAAGGGCTGAGAAGCTCCGGCCTCGGCTGTTTCTCATTGAGGTTGGGTGCATTTCAGACATTTTTAGTTGTTACCTAATTACTGAGGAGTCTTTAACTTGTAAACAGCCCCGATTTTATTTTATTTTATTTTATTTTATTTTATTTTATTTTATTTTAT
>NW_024419347.1:7810-9586 GCF_014898765.1 Herpailurus yagouaroundi
TTTATTTTATTTTATTTTATTTTATTTTATTTTATTTTATTTTATTTATTGTATTTTTTTGTTTTGTTTTATTTTATTTTTATTAAAAAAATTTTTTTTAATGTTTTTATTTATTTTTGAAGGAGAGAGAGACCGAGCATGAGCAGGGGAGGAGCAGAGAGAGAGAGGGAGACATAGAATTTGAAGCGGGCTCCAGGCTCTGAGCTGTGAGCACAGAACCCGATGCAGGGCTACAACCCACGAACCATGAGATCTTGATCTGAGCCGAAGTCGGACGCTTAACCGACTGAGCCACCCAGGCGCCCCAAAACAGCCCCGATTTTAAAGTTGCTTGGGAAAACTGAGGCAGGGAGCTGTAGCACGTTCAGAGCTGAGCCGGTGTCTGGCTGGACGTGCATGTCACAGAGCTGGTCCTGCTCCGTGTCTCCCCACGGGCCCTGAGCGTATTTGGAAGCCTTTTGCCTGGCCCTTAATTTCTCTGTGCTGATAGCTAGGGTCAGGGAGGGAGGCTGCCGACGATTACAAAAGCACGTGGAGGTGGCTGAAGCAAACAGGTGTCAAAGCTGACGTGGAGGTGGCAGCAACCCGAGCGTCTGTCAAGAGGTGAACGGATTAACAAAATATGGCTTATCCTTACAATGGAATTATTCCTTCTTAAAAAAGAAGGAAATTTGGGGCGCCTGGGTGGCGCAGTCGGTTAAGTGTCCGACTTCAGCCAGGTCGCGATCTCGCGGTCCGTGAGTTTGAGCCCCGCGTCAGGCTCTGGGCTGACGGCTCAGAGCCTGGAGCCTGTTTCTGATTCTGTGTCTCCCTCTCTCTCTGCCCCTCCCCCGTTCATGCTCTGTCTCTCTCTGTCCCAAAAATAAATAAACGTTGAAAAAAAAAATAAATTAAAAAAGAAGGAAATTCGGACACGTGCTGCACCACGGATGGACCTTAGGGAGATACGCCCGTCACAGGAAGACAAAAACTGTAGGGTTCCATTTCCGTGAGGTGCACAGAGTTGTCAGAGTCGTGGAGACAGAAAGTAGGACGGTGGTTGCCAGGGGCTGAGGGGAGGGGGGCAAAGGGGAGTTAGTGTTTCACGGGCTCCGCGAGATGAAAAGTATTCTGGAGACCGGTCGCACGACGGTGTGAACATACGTCACATTACCGAATTGTACACTTAGAAGTGGGTGGTTAATACTTTTTTTTTTTAAACCACAATTATTAAAAAAAGAAAAAAACAACCCAAGGTGAGACTGGGTGAGGACTAGCTGGTTGGGTGGGGGTCTGGGGGCAGGGCAGGAGCATGCAGCAGGTGTTCACCGTGGGGACAGGTGGGCCGAGGTGACAGGCTGGGGTGAAAGGGCTTCTGCAGACCATCAGCGGCCAGATCTGGATTGGGGCAGGGGGTCGTGTCAGTGTCTGGTGGCCAGGAGAGGGCTCATAGCCCTTGCACTTGGCTTATGGCACCGGCTAGGATCTCAGGCCTCTCTGCCTCAGGACTGCTTCGCTTTACCCTTGACCTCTCCTCTCACCCTTTATCTCTCTCCTCACCTCACCTGTCCCCTCACCCGTCACCCCTCACCTCACCCATCACCCCTTACCTCTCCCCTCACCCCTCACCCCACCCATCACCCCTCACCTCACACTTTACCTCTCCCCTCACCCCTCACCCGTCACCCCACCCGTCACCCCTCACCTCACCCTTTACCTTTCCCCTCACCCGTTGCCCCTCACCTCACCCTTTACCTCTCCCCTGACCCCACCCTTTACTTCTCCCCTCACCCCCCC
>NW_024419348.1:0-8880 GCF_014898765.1 Herpailurus yagouaroundi
TGGGTGTTGTATGGAAACCAATTTGACAATAAATTTCATATATAAATTAAAAAAAAAAATAAAGATAGGGGGATGAAAGTTTCCTGCAACTTTTTTATAAAACTGTGGTGCTTTGTGTTTATAAATTTTTGCTGTGAATACATGGAGTTTGAGAGGATTTCTGTGATCTACTAGACTCATTTGGAAATCCAATAAAATAATAGAGTTCTTCGATAGAACAGGCTGATACTAGGTACTCAAAGCTTCAGTTTCAGTTTCTAATCTACATATCTATTGTGAGTTATTTTAGAATGTGCAAACAGAACTGGAAAGTTCCTACTTGTTTAGAATCAATGAATAATACATCACAGCCTATCCATAAACTTTCTGGACTTGGGAAACCAGGATAACTGCTAAGCACTCTAGGCATGGACCTAGAGAGCGATAAACTTTCAACTGGTTTCCCATTTGATTCATACCCAATTTGAGTTACAGTCACAATGACAGATGTTAGGATCACAGAAAACAAGCCCTTTCACCCTGAGAATGCAATCTCTTTATGTGAGAGGGACAGACTACCCTCAGGTGAAACTGTCTGAAAAGTCCTAATCTCCACTCTGATGAAAGATAGCTTAGGAGTTAAGGCCAGATGTACTGAAAATTATGTACATCAAAAAAAGTAGTAACTTCAGAAAAAAATAGTATCTTTTTCAAAAGAAAAACGTAGGCTCTGCAGAAAACATTATATAGTTATATTAATGTGAATACTGGTTACTGATTTAACTCAACTTGTAATAAATACATTAGAAGGACAGGATAAGAAGATATACAGACGGCAAAAAAAAAAAAAAAAAAAATTAAAAAATAAAATACAACAATAAATAAAAATAAAAAAACAAGGAAAAAAAAAAAAAAAAAAAAAAAGCTAAAATCTCATCTACCATTATCCAGAAGTCAATAGACAATGTCTAAAAGGGATAAATCAAGAAATATGAAGGTAGGCAAATTATCACTATAAATGGCAGTACATAACAGACGAAATTGCTTTAAAAAAGTTAAAAGTTCTTGGGGCTCCTGGGTGGCGCAGTCGGTTAAGCGTCCGACTTCAGCCAGGTCACAATCTCGCGGTCCGTGAGTTCGAGCCCCGCGTCAGGCTCTGGGCTGATGGCTCGGAGCCTGGAGCCTGTTTCCGATTCTGTGTCTCCCTCTCTCTCTGCCCCTTCCCCGTTCATGCTCTCTCTCTGTCCCAAAAATAAATAAACGTTGAAAAAAAAAATTAAAAAAAGAAAAAAAATAGTTAAAAGTTCTTACTCTAGGAAACAGAACTGAGAGGTAAATTAGGGTATGGATTGCCATTTTTCAATATGAACCTTAGTATTAACTAATCCTTTTAACTACGTAAAACATTTCTTAAAGAGAGTAAAAACACCAGCAAAAAAAAGAAAAAAATCGTTTCATGAATGCTGTCCATTTTATTTACTTCTAGGAAAAAAGGTAAGTAATTGTATTTGACTGTTACTGAGCTGCAGCACATTTAATGAGGCTGTACATGTAGAAGTCAGTGCTAGAGACTCAGAGTCATGAGACAATTGTCAGGCTATGAATGAACTTAAGAAAATAAAACAGTATAAAAAATTTCTTCTGTAAAAATATGCATTCCATTAAAGACAGAAAGCACTCCACTCCTGCATGTATTTTAAGGTTCATTTTTTTCATACAACAAAAGGCACAGTATAATAATTTAAACAAAGTGGGTATAGTATGAATCCAGAATTCTCTAAAAAGAAATTGTACTCTTATTAAATATTCTAAATACTGTCTTTCATGTTTAACATTTAAAATGCTAAACAAAGATTAATTCAGAATACAGAGTCATGATTAATGAAGTTTTCATTAAACTCTTTTTGAAAGCATAGTTTTTTTTTTTTTAGAATTTGTCTGGAAAGACCTTTTACTAAAATAAAAGATGAGCTACTAAATGATACACATGTGATATGTGAGCAAGTAACTTTCTAACCATACATAGCTATTTCCAAGCCAACATAATCCCAGATCAATCATTTCCTTTTACAAGATGAAAACTAAGAAATGTTTTAAAGAAAAATAGCCTAGCAATATAGTTGAAATTTGTCCAACCAGAAGTTAAATGCAACATGGCAGTGAAAGAGGGCCTCGAGCAATTTCACATTTATAAATGACCTACTTATGACAAGATGCTTTAATTTCAATAAGCAGACAACAGTATTATCTACCACTGTATACAGTAATTTTTAAATTAGGGTAAAAGATGAAGAGAAAGTTAGCAATTCCATAATGCTAAGATTTTAAGATTTGGTCCCTGTATAACTAAGGATTATGTCTTTACTTATTCATTGACTAATATCTATGAGAAACAGAAATCTGATAGTTTTAATGGCTTTTTGCTCTTCTACCCAGACTGCAAGCCTGTTATGTATCCTCCTGAACCATCTGTTTAGTGTTGGTGCTTAACAACTACATGTGCTCATGTTTTTGATCATACCATTCTAATTTGAAACTAGTTGTACAAAGACATTTTTTTAATTTTTGAGATATTTTATATGGTAACATATAACTATATAACATTTGCATGTCACTATGAAACATCTGAAGTAAGTTATTTCCATATCTAACTTCAAATGTGCATATACCAGAATGATTGCTTTATGAAAAATAATTAACTAA
The DNA here is from genome assembly GCF_014898765.1 of Herpailurus yagouaroundi. Classification (NCBI taxonomy): domain Eukaryota; kingdom Metazoa; phylum Chordata; class Mammalia; order Carnivora; family Felidae; genus Herpailurus; species Herpailurus yagouaroundi. Next base: position 2,683 of record NW_024419348.1, read on the forward strand.
GTAAGCATCATCACCATATAGGGTTATCCAAGTAGTAAGGTATCTCAGTCTTGAGTACAATCAGGGAAATAAGTGGTTTTTAAAAAAGAACCACTTCACCTTTCTCTCCCTTCTCACAGCAATCACTGTGCATGATGGCAAACAATAAAATGTAGTACTAATATAATCTTTTATATATTTATAGGATATTTTCACATATCTTAACTAATATGATCTTCACAAAGACTGAACAGTAACTTTTGGAGAGGTGTGTGACATATAATTACCACACAGAGATCATCAACATAGCCCTCCTTCATGTACTTTCTCACAATTTAAGATACGTGGGGAGCCTGGGTGGCTCAGTCGGTTAAGCCTCCAACTCCTGATTTCAGCTCAAGTCATGATCTTACAGGTTATGGGATGGAGCTCTGTGTCTGGCTCCATGCTGACAGTGCAGAGCCTGCTTGGGATTCTCTCTCCCTTTCTCTCTGCCCCTCCCCGTGCTCCCACACTCTCTCTAGTAAAATAATAAACATTAAAAAAAAAAAAAAGATATATTAAGTTACCTCTTCAGAAGTTGAAGAGTATCTATGACATTTTCTAGGTAGCCCACAACTGAGTTAGCAGGACAGCATTATACTCACTGATTTAACAAAGAGAATTAATGCTTTAATTAAAGACAAAAAGGCAGATGGACACAAAAAGAATAAAAATCCAATACTATACATATATTTAACTTTGATTTTATCTGAATTGGATGAAATGACTGAATATCTATCTACCTTTTACTTCTTATAATGAGCCAACATGGGCCCTTCAAATATTAAGCTGTTTTTCGAATTTTCAGTTTGAGAACCCCTTCCCACTCATAAACATTACTAAGGACTCTAAAGAGCTTTTGTTTAGGTGAGTTATATCTATGTATATTTACTACATTAGAAATTAAAATTAAGAATCAGAAATTAATTAATCCATCTAAAAATAACAAACTCATTGTAAGCACAAAGAACATTTTTATGATAAATAACTATCTTTTCCAAAAACAGAAAAAATTTTAGTGGGGAGTGACATTTCTTTACAACTGTGTAAATCTCTTTAATGTTTAGCTTAATAGAAAACATCTGGATTCTTAAATCTGCTTCTGCATTCAATGTGTTGTGAAACATTATTATGTTCAAGCTATGTGAAGAAAATTAACCTCACACATATATGAAATCAGAAAGAGTACTTTAATAGTCCTTTAAGATAATTATTGATATTCTTCTTTGATACTACCAAACTTCAGTAAAGTCGTACTTTCTTAAAAGCTAGTTGCAATATGGAATCTGAAATCCTATCAGTGAACTCTTCTTACTGTTATACATTAAAATCCACTGGTGTATCTAGCATTTTGAATACATGTTTTACATATGCATGATTTATTTTTTTTTAATGTTTATTTATTTGAGAGAGAGAGAGAGACAGAGAGAGAGAGAGAGTCAGTCACCACAGAGCCTGACATGGGGCTCGAACTCACAAACCATGAGATCATGACCTGAGCCAAAATCAAGAGTTGGACACTTAGTCCACTAAGCCACTCAGGCACCCCTAACATATGCATGATTTCTTATCATGAATTATCATTTTGAAAATATTTATTCATTGAGTTATATGTATTTTCCAAACATGCACATTATTATTCAATATAAAAATTCACATTGAATAATATCACCTATATTATCATCAGGACTGTCTTTATTGAGAAGCTACCAAGTGCGTGTTTTCTGTAATTCAAATTTTATCACTGACAACAAAATCATTTGTTTTTCTTGAAATGGCCGGCCCACTTTGTTCATTTTTGAAAAAAATGTCTGCCCAATACTCAAACCTGAATAACCAGTTTGTCTGTCATTTTTTCACATCAAAAGTGTTCCACAAAACAGAGACTTGTTCAGCTTGCAACTCAAAAAAATTGTAAGTGCTTTTCCTTGAGATAATCATCACATTTTATTATGCAACAGAAGTGTTTTATGCATACTTTTCATTTTGTCCTACAGAATATTAAAAAGAAATGTACTCAAGGGTCAAGACTCAATAAACTAACTTTTACTGCTTCACCAAGAACATTTTTTTAAATATTTATTTTTTGGGGGGAGAGAGAGAGAGAAACTGAGCAGGGGAGGAGCAGAGAGAGGGAGACAGAGAATCCCAAGCAGGCTCCACACTGTCAGCACAGAGCTGACTTGGGGCTCAAACTCAGGATCTGTGAGATCACAACCTGAGCCAAAATCAAGAGCCAGACACAACCAACTGAGCCACCCAGGTGCCCCTCACCAAGAACATTTTTAAGTGAAATGTGATTTCTTTTAAACTCTAGGAACACAACAGTGTGAAAAATACGATGACTATCAGAGTACAATTTGGTACCATTCCTTGATTCAAGCTAAGGTGTCAACAGTTTTACCCACCTGTGCTTTTCCAACATAGGCCCCAAAGGCAAATTACATCTTAATATTATTATAAAACTAATTTTGACCTGGCAGACTGGCAGGGGTCTGTTGGTCTCACTCTGAGATCCACTGTATTAAGTAAATCAATTCCTGTTCTTGGTATGGAGGCCTGAGGACTTAGTATTATGGCTAATCAGTACCTTCATCAAGTAACAGAACCTTCATTTATATGGTGGTCAACCACATAGCCAGTAACTAAAATAAAGTTTATAGCACCAATGAGCATCACTCATCTGTGATAGAACCTCCACCCACTGTCTTTAAACCTTATCATAGGTCAGAGAGGTTTGTTTAAATTTGTTTTCATCAGTATTTTGGGGTAGTATTTGCTCCAAATCCAGACAGTTCTAGAAACTCAAGAAATCTCAAACTGAGCTGATACCTAATTAGATATTTTCCTTGATTAGTGACAGACTTAACTAGTACAGCTTTCACTCACATACTATCAATTCAATAGAGAAAGAATTCTTAACCTGAAGTCCAAAAACCCTCCAAGGTAATTTCAATAGTGCTCTTAATTAATTGCCAGTGACAGGTATCATGGTTATTTTGAGAAGCAAGAAAGCTCTCTAAAGTTAAAAAAAAAAAAAAAAGCTTTAAAAAGTATTTTCCAAAGTACAATCGCTTATTAACAAACTAAAATATACAGTCATAGAAATTTACCTCAAATAAGAAATTGTAAAATTCAGTAAGAAAATCCTTTTGCCGTCAATTCCTCTAATATTAAAAAAAGTTCCCATACAGAATTACTCTAAGAATAAGAATGCTATTAAGAGCAGAATAAAAGTACCACAATATTGGTTTAATTTGCCCTTTTCAGTGTACCATAAAAGTACTCCCAAAGGGATCACAAACCTCCTCCATAATAAGCCTGCCAATTAAAAGAAAAATAAGGTGGGGCATCTGGGTAGCTCAGTCGCTTGAGCGTCCAACTCTTGGTTTTGGCTCAGGTCATGGTCTCATGGTTCATGAATTCAAGCCCTGCATCAGGCTCTGTGCTAACAGCACAGAGTCTGTTTAGGATTTTCTCTCTCTCCTTCTCTCTCTATCCCTCCCCTGCTCACTTACTCTCTCAAAATAAATAAAACTTAAAAAAAAATTTTTTTAAATAAAAACATAAAGGAAGATACTCATTCAAAAGGCACTGCTAGGGCACCTGGGTGGCTCAGTTGGTTTAGCATCCGACTTCGGCTCAGGTCATGATCTCTCTCACACACAGTTCGTGAGTTCGAGCCTCATCTCAGGCTCTGTGCTGACAACTCAGAGCCTGGAGCCTGTTTCAGATTCTGTGTTTCCCTCACTCTCTGCCCCTCCCCCACTCACACTCTGTCTCTCTCTCAAAGATAAATAAACATTCAAAAAAAATTTTTTTTAAAGGCACTGCTAAAGACAGAAATGAAAGAAGAAATACAAGAAAAAGAAGTAGTAAAATAGAGAAAAAATGCCACACATACAAACCAAGTATTGCACTGTAAACAACATGATATGCTGGAAACCAAGTTAGAGGAGAGGTATACAAGCAGGGAAGTATGGAATTATTAACAAACAAGTTAAAGGAATTCGTAGCAGGGTCTCAAGAGAAATAAACTGTTTTAGGGACCTCCAATTTAATCAAATTAAATTTAGAGGGGCGCCTGGGTGGCTTTGTCAGTTAAGCGTCTGACTTCAGCTCAGGTCATGATCTCACAGTTCTTGAGTTTGAGCCCCACGTCGGGCTCTGTGCTGACAGCTCAGAGCCTGGAGCCTGCTTCACATTCTGTGTCTCCCTCTCTCTCTGCCCTTTCCCTGCTCATGCTCTGTCTCTCTCTGTCTCAAAAATAAACATTAAAAAAATTAAATTTAGAAAATAGAAGAATAAATGACCTAGGATTTTAGAATATTTTGAAAGTAGCTGAGAATGCAAAGTTGATAGATAATGGGATATTCAAAAGAAAAATGTACAATACTCAACAAATACTGGACTTAATCCATGCGTTGGAGAATTAAAACAAAAATAAAAACAAAAGCTCTAGATAACTATGCAAAGACCAAAATTCCCTTCCAGAATAAATAACTCAGTAACAGCTATGTCTTCAGAATAAAGTATAAAACAAAATAATTATATGAATACTCTCAGATAACAAAAAAATTTACTGAGAACAGCACTGTCCAAACTCTGAAACACTGGTCTGAGTTCTTTCTATAAGCATAGACAGAAACTCTGAATCCTTATAATTAACAGAAGTGTAACACAAAGATGGCTAAATTCTAACAACCAAGTAGTTAAAATGCAACTTAATCTTCAGGGAATTGTTAAATATCCTAGAGAAATTATATCCTATAAATGTAGACTTTAAAGCATTCTGACAGATCAAAAGAATTATAATAACACATCCTCAAAACTATTTTACTAAATATGAAAATGAAATATATACTTACAGTAATGAAAATATGAACAAGAGTATAAATACACAGCTATTGAAATGTTTCTCATATAAAATTAAGCATCATTGTCAAAACACATTGCTATATTACACATTTAAATGTTTCCAGTTGCAAGTCTAGAAAAATAAACTAAATGTCCTTATTTTTTCATGCATAATTAAGTATCCAAACTTAGCATCCTTTTCTCGAGAAATACATAAGTTTAAGTCTGTCTGCTCAGCTTTAATCTTGACATATCATCCTTCATTCTTCCCTTTCACACACTATATCTAGAATTCCATCAATTCTTTTGCAAGTTCTTGAATGTGCTCCTCTTCTCCACTCACACAGCCCACACTGACTAGGACCTCACCACCATAAGCACAGATGACATCCATCACTACCCATCTATCTTCCTTAGTTGTTCCTGCCTATTCTCCACCTTTGTTCCAAGCACTAATACAACGTAAGTTTCATTGATCTGCTCATGGAGTCTCAGTACCTGCAATGGTATACGTAGTATATGCTTAATAAACATTGGATGAACAAATAAAGTCCATACTTAATCTTTTCTACAAACTAAAGTCATTTTCCTTGTGTTTTAATTCCCTAATAAGTAATTTTAAATGGTTCTCAAATGCCTGCCATGTGCAGTTTAAATTATAATAGTTATTTTTTAAGTTTCCCATAATCTGGCCTACTCTACTTATGGAACTTTATATTCTACTATTTCCCAACTTGGATGAATCCTCTACCAAGGCTCGTCTCCTTACCACCTCCCAAATCATAAATGTGCTTTTTCCTCAGGCTGATTCCCTAGCTTAAAATACCCTCCTCTCCTCATCTATGGCTACCCAAGTCCAATCATTCTTCAAGGTTTAAATTAAATCTAACTTCCTCCCCTTGACTTCCCTGACTATCCATCCTATCTCTAGAGACCAAACCTTACTTCTAACTAATTTCTAAACAGCAGGGCTCCCTAATCTACCCACACTATCATACACACTCCATTTCACTCAAAAAAAAAAAAAAAAAAACCCCACAAAAAACAAAAAACAAATAAATAACAAAAAGCAAACATACAAAATACATACAAATTAAAAAAGAAAAACAAACAAGCTAATAACAAGAGATTTGTTTCCAAATACATACTTGGGATCATTCACCATTCATTATAGATTCATCTTAATTATATACATTCAATACTTAACACAAAGACTTAAGTTGAAAACAAATGAGGTACTACAAGATTCTTTTTTTTTTAATTTTATTTTTTTATTTATATATGAAATTTATTGTCAAATTGGTTTCCATACAACACCCA
>NW_024419349.1:0-2239 GCF_014898765.1 Herpailurus yagouaroundi
CCCAACTGTAAAATGAGCAAACCGTGGAAACATTAAGTATACCATGGAAATTTTCACCACAACTTGGAACATAATAAGCAAAATATATAGTGCATTCATAATTATTGTTAGTATTATTACATTATTTTGCTTTACAAAATAAATGAGACAATCCAGGCATTCCATAAACCTTAAGGCTCCTTACATCTCACTCAGAGCAAAAGTGACATCCCTGTATTTATTTACAACATCCTGTACACCTAGAGCTCTTTGGCATCTCTAGGATTGCCTCCCACTGCTCTAACCCTGATCCCCTCAGCCTCTCCGTGCCTACTGGATTCTTCTCAAATTCAGCAAGCATGTGTACAATCCATGGCATTTCCACTTGCCACTTTCACTGCCTGCTTTGTTATTTGCCAGAAAATACCATGCTAAATACCTTCACCAGTTCCAGGTCTGATCTCAGTGTCAGACCCAAGGTAAGGCTTTTCCTTACCCTAATCCAAAACCGCAAACCCTAGACCTCTGCCAAACTTGGCATAATCTCTTCCTCGCCACATTTTCTGTACTCCACAGCAATTACCATGTTCCTTGGTCGCTCACCAGAATTTTAAAAATCTATATGCACAGGAATTGCTGTCTGTTTTGTTCACTGCTGTGTCTCTTGCACTTAACATAGTAACTGGCACAAGAAAAGAGTTGTAGAATGAATGGATGGATGGATGGATTTCAAAATGTCCTTTTTGGTGGATGCTCTTGCTTGTATATAAATACCTTAACAAATTAGTGTGTGTATGGAAATATCAGAGTATCTGGAGTATGGGAAACATGGTTGCAAGATGCTTGGAATCCTAAAGATTTTGTTTGTTGGTTTGTTTGTTTGTTTGTTTGTTTGTTTTGTTTCTTTTTTCTTTCTTTTTGTTGTGAAATTGGAGATAATTAAAACTGGTTTGAGTACTTGCAGTAAAGGCAAGTAATTGCCTTTTGTATTATTTTGCACACTTGAAGGTCATACATATGATGAACAAGAAAAGTTATAGGAAAGTAGACTAGGGTTGTCGGATTGTTATTCATTCATGCAGATAGAAATCCCTAGTAAGACAAAAAGATTCCTGTCATCAGATGTATTAAAGCAAAGGGAGAATGACATATGTCACGAATGTTGTCATGGGGAAGTTGGGGTCCACTCTCACTGGAATTCCTTCCAACTCTTGCACTAATTCATTTGCACTGGTAGAGATTTTACCACTTCCCAAGGAAGACTGGAGGGAGGGAGAAGACAGGGAGAAGACATTATTGTGCAGTCTTTTCCAAAGTTCTGATTTTGATTGCTTTTCTATTATTGTGTAGACATTTGCTTGCCTATAATATTACCTCTTTGGTCCTTATCACATGAGCACTACTGTGCCTAAACCACACTTAATTTTTCCCCCACTTCTCCTCCCTCATAAAGGCAGTTTGTGAATCCCTTTGGTTTCAGAAGTCTAAAGAATGAGGTAACTAGTCCTCCACATTCAGCCACCCTCTAAGTCCAATCCCTGCTATCTAGTTGCAGATTTTCTGTACATCTTTATGTATATTTTTCCCCCTGGATCACCCACACCCACCATGATGTTTTGAAATCTCCATTTGTAACTGGTATTGCTCAGGAAATTGTACAGCATTGGTTAGGAACGCTATATAACAACTCTTAGTGGTTTCTCTGGGGGCTTTTCCAAGAAAAGGGGGAAAATGTTTCTGATGCTACACAGATAGATGTCCCATAGGTCATCTCTGATGGGGGAGGAGGTAAATTTAGCTTTGTTGAAACTAGATCTACACAGACATCTCCTGTTATCTGAATATAGAGTGTTCCTATGAAATGGTATGAAGCAAAGAAGCAATTACGATGTATTTAAGTGGAAAATTTTGTGAGCATTTCTGGACCTGTCTTGGGCTTTTCTGATACGTTAGGGCACATCTTGTTAATGGATGCACAAAATAAATGGAGATGCTCACAGACACACTTCAAAGCTGTGAGAGCTTGATGCTGACATGCTGAGTGTGGTTCCCAGGGAAGGAGCTTGGCAGGGCCACTCTGTCTGCTCAGGTGTTCATTGCCTCTGCAACAGGTCACTGTAAAAAGAAACACTGACTGCTAGTATTGCTTTGAGCCTTTTTTTTATACAAGTGAAAATCTTTGATTTCTTTTGTTTATCAAAAAGAGTACCAATGTGGGTCTTTTGTAAAAGTGAGGTGGCATAACACAAACTTTCAAAAA
>NW_024419350.1:0-377 GCF_014898765.1 Herpailurus yagouaroundi
AAAAAAAAATACCAGGTAACATACACTATAATATTAGTTTCAGGTGTACAATATAGTGATTCAACACTTGCATACACCTGGTGCTCATTACAAGTGCACTCCTTAATCCCCATCACCTATATACCCACCCCCTACCCGCCTCCCCTCTAACCATCAGTGTGTTCTCTATAGTTCAGAGTCACTTTCTTGGTTTGCCTCAATCTTTTTTTTTTTTTTTTTTTTCCTTTTCCTAATTGGTTTCTTTCTTAAATTACACGAAGGAGTGAAATCATGTGGTATTTGTCATTCGCTGACTGATTTCACTTAGAATTGTGTCTAGCTCCACCTGTGTCATTGCAAATGACAACATTTCTTTTTTATGCCCAAGTAATATTCCA
>NW_024419350.1:387-2192 GCF_014898765.1 Herpailurus yagouaroundi
CCCAAAACTCTCAACAAGGTGGATAGAGAGAAATGTACCTCAACATAATAAAGACCATGAATGACAAACACACAGCTAACATCACATTGAATGGTGAAACTTATTCCTGTGAGATCAGGAATAAGACAAGAATGCCTTCTCACCACTACTGCTTAACACAGTACTGGAAGTCCTAGCCATAGCAATAAGATAAGAAAAAGAAACACAGGCAATCAAATTATAAGAGAAGTAAACTATCCCTATTTACATAAACCAACACGATACTATATGGAGAAAACCCTAAGGACTCCAGTAAAATATGATTAAAACTAAGTTATGAGTTCAATCAATTTACAAGCAGGTTAAGTGTTATGTTCTATACACTATTAGTTAACTATAAAAAATAGAAAACAATCCACTGACAATTGCACACGAAGCACAAATAAAATAAATGTAAGCATGAGAAAACAAGCAATCCAAGTAAAAAGGGGGCAGAGGAACGGAACCGTAAGATTGGTAAATGAAACTGATGATGACACAAATATATTGAAAGATACACCATGCATCTGGACTGAAAAAAAAAATTATTAAAATATCCTGGCCACCCAAAACAGTCTAAAGATTCAATACAATCTCTATTGAAAACAATGGCATCTTCTAGAAAACTAGGGGAAAAAAAATCCTAAAATGTATACGGAACCACAAAGGACCTTGAATGATCAAAGAAATCTTGAGAAAGAAGTACAAGCTGGAGATATCAGGCTTTCTTATTTCCAACTATACTATAAGGATACGTTATCAAAGTAGGGTGGTACTAGCACAACAACAGATACATGGAATACACAGTTCAGGGATAAACCCATCTTAACACAGGTAAATTAGTCTTTGGCAAAGGAGGCAAGAATAAACACTGGGGAAAGACTGGCTCTTCAACAAATGTTGTTGGGAAAACTCAACAGCTACTTGCAAATAAAGTTGAAACTGGACTCCTTGCTTACATCATATACAAGATAAACTAAAGGGGGATTAATGAGTTAAATATAAGACTGGAAACTACTAGAAGAAAACCAGGTAGTGAATCCCTGACATCGGTCTCAGCAATGTGTGTGTATATACATCTATTTGATCTGTCTCCTCAGAAAAGTGAACAAAAACAAAATAAACAAATGAAACCAAATCAAACTAAAAGTCTTTTCCATGGCAAAAAACAAAAAACAAAAAAACAAAACAAACAAAAAAACCACCTAAAAACACAAACAACAACCAAAACCCCACCAACAAAATAAAAAGACATTGTACTGATTCAGGGAATTTACATATTTGCAAGTGATAGAACTGTAAGGGATTAATAGCTAAAATACATAAAGAACTCACACAACTCAGTATCCACAAACATGCAAACAGTCAATCCAACTAAAAACAGGGTAGAGGGCATGAACAGATATCTCTTCAAAGAAGAAATTCAGATGGTTAAGAGACACAGGAAAAAAGTCTCAACATCAATGATCATCAGGGAAATGAAAATCAGAACCACAATGACGTATCTCCTCACACCTGTCAGAACTGCTATTATCAAAAACACCAGAAATAAAACTAGAAAATTCCCCAGAGAGCCAGAGCAATCCTGAAAAAGGAAAACAAAACTGGAGGTATCACAATTCCAGATTTCAAGATTACAAAGTTTTTGTCATCAAGAGAGTATGGTACTGGCGCAAAATACAGACATGTATATCGACAAAATAGAACAGAAAACCCAGAAAGAGACCCACAATTATATGATTAACTCGTCTTTGACAAAACAGAAAAGAATGGAAAAAAGACAGTCC
>NW_024419350.1:2292-3609 GCF_014898765.1 Herpailurus yagouaroundi
AGGGGAGGGGAGGGGACGGGAAGGGGAGGGGAGGGGAGGGGACGGGAAGGGGAGGGGAGGGGAGGGGACGGGAAGGGGAGGGGAGGGGAGGGGACGGGAAGGGGAGGGGAGGGGAGGGGACGGGAAGGGGAGGGGAGGGGAGGGGAAAGGGAGGGGAGGGCAGGGGAGGGGAGGGGAGGGGAGGGGAGGGAAATGAAAGCAAACCGGAACTAACTAATGGGAGTTCATCAAGATAAAAAGGTTGTGCAGAGCAAAAGGGAACAATCAACAAAACTAAAAGGAAGCTTATGGAACCTGGGGAATAAGCTTAGGAATTCCCTGGGCTTGCACTGATGGATTAACAAGGCATAAAGAATTATAAAGCTATAGGATGCTGACACCCAAGTCTGGGTAAGTAAGATTAGGTAATTAGCATAGGGAGGGTGGGGCTAAGCCCCCACTACAGACAGGGTGAGGCAAAGGCCAAATATAGAACAAAGGTATATGAGGTAAACAAGATTAGGTATACAGGGCAGAAACGCCCCCCCCCCCCAATTTAGTACTATAGCACAAAGTTGTTTTCTCAGGAAGGAAGGACCAAATTAGGTAAACTAGGTAAACAGGTATATAGGGAGATAAATCACTGTGAGGTGAAGCTGCCCAGACCAGAGCTAATTAGCAAAACAAAGGTGCCTTGTTGACCCTGAGGTAGCATGCTCTTTCTTGGCCCCTAAGCCAGTTTAGGTAAACAGGGGCGATGTCTCACGTTTGCTGTAAACAACCTTCTGCCTGGCCACAGGGCGCCAGGGTTTTGTTTTGTATTAGCCCAAACTCCTAACCCTACAGATCTTCAAAACCCCCTTTTCGTCATGTCCATGAGTTAATGTTAACAGTCTCATTGTCTCTCTGTGTATGTCCATTACAACGCTTCTAAGCCTTCAGATCCTAAAAAAACGGAGCAAGGACTCTTAATCAGGGCTCTTGTCTTCTCCCTGACATTAGCCATCTCTCATATTTTAATCCTGCATCCCGCTTTCTTGCTAGACGAGAAAGAGCTCCAGACCCAGAATCTACAACAATGGAACAGGAGAGGATAGTTGCAAACAATGTATCTGATGACGGTTAGTATCCAAACTCTGTAAGGAAATCATCAAACTCAACACCCAAAAAACAAACAACTCAATTAAGGAAAGGGAAGAAGACATCAGTACAAACTTTTCAAACATCACAACCAGAAGGTGAACAGACTCATGAAAAGATGTTCCACATCTCTCATCACCAGGGAAGTACAAATCAAAACCACAATGAGATACCACCTCACACTTGTCAGAATGGCTA
>NW_024419351.1:0-13766 GCF_014898765.1 Herpailurus yagouaroundi
TGCACCTTGCCTACCCACCCCAGCTAAGACGCCAGATCCCCAGCATCACAAGCCTGGCAGTGTGCAAGTAGCCCAGACAGGCCACCCCACCCCACAGTGAATCCCGCCCCTAGGAGAGGGGAAGAGAAGGCACACACCAGTCTGACTGTGGCCCCAGCGGTGGGCTGGGGGCAGACATCAGGTCTGACTGCGGCTCCGCCCACCAACTCCAGATATACACCACAGCACAGGGGAAGTGCCCTGCAGGTCCTCACCACACCAGGGACTATCCAAAATGACCAAGCGGAAGAATTCCCCTCAGAAGAATCTCCAGGAAATAACAACAGCTAATGAGCTGATCAAAAAGGATTTAAATAATATAACAGTAAGTGAATTTAGAATAATAGTCATAAAATTAATCGCTGGGCTTGAAAACAGTATAGCTGACAGCAGAGAATCTCTTGCTACAGAGATCAAGGGACTAAGGAACAGTCACGAGGAGCTGAAAAACGCTTTAAATGAAATGCATAACAAAATGGAAACCACCACGGCTCGGATTGAAGAGGCAGAGGAGAGAATAGGTGAACTAGAAGATAAAGTTATGGAAAAAGAGGAAGCTGAGAAAAAGAGAGATAAAAAAAATCCAGGAGTATGAGGGGAAAATTAGAGAACTAAGTGATACACTAAAAAGAAATAATATACGCATAATTGGTATCCCAGAGGAGGAAGAGAGAGGGAAAGGTGCTGAAGGGGTACTTGAAGAAATAATAGCTGAGAACTTCCCTGAAGTGGGGAAGGAAAAAGGCATTGAAATCCAAGAGGCACAGAGAACTCCCTTCAGACGTAACTTGAATCGATCTTCTGCACGACATATCATAGTGAAACTGGCAAAATACAAGGACAAAGAGAAAATTCTGAAAGCAGCAAGGGGTAAACGTGCCCTCACAAATAAAGGGAGACCTATAAGACTCGTGACTGATCTCTCTTTTGAAACTTGGCAGGCCAGAAAGAATTGGCACGAGATTTTCAGTGTGCTAGACAGAAAAAATATGCAGACGAGAATCCTTTATCCAGCAAGTCTGTCATTTAGAATAGAAGGAGAGATAAAGGTCTTCCCAAACAAACAAAAACTGAAGGAATTTGTCACCACTAAACCAGCCCTGCAAGAGATCCTAAGGGGGACCCTGTGAGACAAAGTACCAGAGACATCACTACAAGCATAAAACATACAGACATCACAATGACTCTAAACCCATATCTTTCTATAATAACACTGAATGTAAATGGTTTAAATGCGTCTTTCTTTTTAGGGCGGGTATCGGCAGAGCATGAACGGGGGAGGGGCAGAGAGAGAGGGAGACACAGAATTGGAAACAGGCTCCAGGCTCTGAGCCATCAGCCCAGAGCCTGACGCAGGGCTCGAACTCACGGACCGCGAGATCGTGACCTGGCTGAAGTCGGACGCTTAACCGACTGTGCCACCCAGGCGCCCCTAAATCCATATCTTTCTATAATAACACTGAATGTAAATGGATTACATGCGCCAACCAAAAGACATAGGGTATCAGAATGGATAAAAAAACAAGACCCATCTATTTGCTGTCTACAAGAGACTCATTTTAGACCTGAGGACACCTTTAGATTGAGAGTGAGGGGATGGAGAACTATTTATCATGCTACTGGAAGCCAAAAGAAAGCTGGAGTAGCCATACTTATATCAGACAAACTAGACTTTAAATTAAAGGCTGTAACAAGAGATGAAGAAGGACATTATATAATAGTGACAGGGTCTATCCATCAGGAAGAGCTAACAATTATAAATGTCTAGGCGCCGAATACCGGAGCGCCCAAATATATAAAACAATTACTCATAAACATAAGCAACCTTATTGATAAGAATGTGGTAATTGCAGGGGACTTTAACACCCCACTTACAGAAATGGATAGATCATCTAGACACACGGTCAATAAAGAAATAAGGGCCCTGAATGAGACATTGGATCAGATGGACTTGACAGATCTATTTAGAACTCTGCATCCCAAAGCAACAGAATATACTTTCTTCTCGAGTGCACATGGAACATTCTCCAAGATAGATCATATACTGGGTCACAAAACAGCCCTTCATAAGTTTACAAGAATTGAAATCATACCATGCATACTTTCAGACCACAATGCTATGAAGCTTGAAATCAACCACAGAAAAAAGTCTGGAAAACCTCCAAAAGCATGGAGGTTAAAGAACACCCTACTAACGAATGAGTGGGTCAACCCGGCAATTAGAGAAGAAATTTAAAAATATATGGAAACAAACGAAAATGAAAATACAACAATCCAAACGCTTTGGGACGCAGCGAAGGCAGTCCTGAGAGGAAAATACATTGCAATGCAGGCCTATCTCAAGAAACAAGAAAAATCCCAAATACAAAATCTAACAGCACACCTAAAGGAAATAGAAGCAGAACAGCAAAGGCAGCCTAAACCCAGCAGAAGAAGAGAAATAATAAAGACCAGAGCAGAAATAAACAATATAGAATCTAAAAAAACTGTAGAGCAGATCAACGAAACCAAGAGTTCGTTTTTTGAAAAAATAAACAAAATTGACAAACCTCTAGCCAGGCTTCTCAAAAAGAAAAGGGAGATGACCCAAATAGATAAAATCATGAATGAAAATGGAATGATTACAACCAATCCCTCAGAGATACAAACAATTATCAGGGAATACTATGAAAAATTATATGCCAACAAATTGGACAACCTGGAAGAAATGGACAAGTTCCTGAACACCCACACTCTTCCAAAACTCAATCAGGAGGAAATAGAAAGCTTGAACAGACCCATAACCAGCGAAGAAATTGAATCGGTTATCAAAAATCTCCCAACCAATAAGAGTCCAGGACCAGATGGCTTCCCAGGGGAGTTCTACCAGACATTTAAAGCAGAGATAATACCTATCCTTCTCAAGCTATTCCAAGAAATAGAAAGGGAAGGAAAACTTCCAGACTCATTCTATGAAGCCAGTATTACTTTGATTCCTAAACCAGACAGAGACCCAGTAAAAAAAGAGAACTACAGGCCAATATCCCTGATGAATATGGATGCAAAAATTCTCAATAAGATACTAGCAAATCGAATTCAACGGCATATAAAAAGAATTATTCACCATGATCAAGTGGGATTCATTCCTGGGATGCAGGGCTGGTTCAACATTCGCAAATCAATCAACGTGATACATCACATTAACAAAAAAAAAGAGAAGAACCATATGATCCTGTCAATCGATGCAGAAAAGGCCTTTGACAAAATCCAGCACCCTTTCTTAATAAAAACCCTTGAGAAAGTCGGGATAGAAGGAACATACTTAAAGATCATAAAAGCCATTTATGAAAAGCCCACAGCTAACATCATCCTCAACGGGGAAAAACTGAGAGCTTTTTCCCTGAGATCAGGAACACGACAGGGATGCCCACTCTCACCGCTGTTGTTTAACATAGTGCTGGAAGTTCTAGCATCGGCAATCAGACAACAAAAGGAAATCAAAGGCATCAAAATTGGCAAAGATGAAGTCAAGCTTCGCTTTTTGCAGATGACATGATATTATACATGGAAAATCCGATAGACTCCACCAAAAGTCTGCTAGAACTGATCCATGAATTCAGCAAAGTTGCAGGATACAAAATCAATGTACAGAAATCAGTTGCATTCTTATACACCAACAATGAAGCAACAGAAAGACAAATAAAGAGACTGATCCCATTCACAATTGCACCAAGAAGCATAAAATACCTAGGAATAAATCTAACCAAAGATGTAAAGGATCTGTATGCTGAAAACTATCAAAAGCTTATGAAGGTAATTGAAGAAGATTTAAAGAAATGGAAAGACATTCCCTGCTCATGGATTGGAAGAATAAATATTGTCAAAATGTCAATACTACCCAAAGCTATCTACACACTCAATGCAATCCCAATCAAAATTGCACCAGCATTCTTCTCGAAACTAGAACAAGCAATCCTAAAATTCATATGGAACCACAAAAGGCCCCGAATAGCCAAAGGAATTTTGAAGAAGAAGACCAAAGCAGGAGACATCACAATCCCAGACTTTAGCCTCTACTACAAAGCTGTCATCATCAAGACAGCATGGTATTGGCACAAAAACAGACACATAGACCAATGGAATAGAATAGAAACCCCAGAACTACACCCACAAACGTATGGCCAACTCATCTTTGAAAAAGCAGGAAAGAACATCCAATGGACAAAAGACAGTCTCTTTAACAAATGGTGCTGGGAGAACTGGACAGCAACATGCAGAAGGTTGAAACTAGACCACTTTCTCACACCATTCACAAAAATAAACTCAAAACGGATAAAGGACCTGAATGTGAGGCAGGAAACCATCAAAACCCTAGAGGAGAAAGCAGGAAAAGACCTCTCTGACCTCAGCCGTAGCAATCTCTTCCTCGACACATCCCCAAAGGCAAGGGAATTAAAAGCAAAAGTGAATTACTGGGACCTTATGAAGATAAAAAGCTTCTGCACAGCA
The DNA here is from genome assembly GCF_014898765.1 of Herpailurus yagouaroundi. NCBI lineage: Eukaryota > Metazoa > Chordata > Mammalia > Carnivora > Felidae > Herpailurus > Herpailurus yagouaroundi. The sequence goes on from NW_024419351.1 coordinate 4,528, forward strand.
AAGGAAACAACCAACAAAACGAAAAGGCAACCAACGGAATGGGAAAAGATATTTGCAAATGACATATCGGACAAAGGGCTAGTATCCAAAATCTATAAAGAGCTCACCAAACTCCACACCCGAAAAGCAAATAACCCAGTGAAGAAATGGGCAGAAAACATGAATAGACACTTCTCTAAAGAAGACATCCGGATGGCCAACAGGCACATGAAAAGATGTTCAGCGTCGCTCCTTATCAGGGAAATACAAATCACAACCACACTCAGGTATCACCTCACGCCAGTCAGAGTGGCCAAAATGAACAAATCAGGAGACTATAGATGCTGGAGAGGATGTGGAGAAACGGGAACCCTCTTGCACTGTTGGTGGGAATGCAAATTGGTGCAGCCGCTCTGGAAAGCAGTGTGGAGGTTCCTCAGAAAATTAAAAATAGACCTACCCTATGACCCAGCAATAGCACTGCTAGGAATTTATCCAAGGGACACAGGAGTACTGATGCATAGGGGCACTTGTACCCCAATTTTCATAGCAGCACTCTCAACAATAGCCAAATTATGGAAAGAGCCTAAATGTCCATCAACGGATGAATGGATAAAGAAATTGTGGTTTATATACACAATGGAATACTACGTGGCAATGAGAAAAAATGAAATATGGCCTTTTGTAGCAACGTGGATGGAACTGGAGAGTGTGATGCTAAGTGAAATAAGCCATACAGGGAAAGACAGATACCATATGGTTTCACTCTTATGTGGATCCTGAGAAACTTAACAGGAACCCATGGGGGAGGGGAAGGAAAAAAAAAAAAGAGGTTAGAGTGGGAGAGAGCCAAAGCATAAGAGACTGTTGAGAACTGAGAACAAACTAAGGGTTGATGGGGGGTGGGAGGGAGGAGAGGGTGGGTGATGGGTATTGAGGAGGGCACCTTTTGGGATGAGCACTGGGTGTTGTATGGAAACCAATTTGACAATAAATTTCATATATAAAAAAAAATAAATAAAAAAAATAAAATAATTAACTTTTAAATTAAAAAAAAAAGAAAAGAAAAAGACAACTACCCTCCCCACCAAAATTTGACTAGGCACTTCACAAAAGATATTTGAATGTCTAAGAATTACATGAGAAAGTGCACAACATTGTTACTTATCAGAGAAATGCAAGTTAAAAGCACAATATATACTACATCACATCTACCAGAATGACTAAAATTTAACATACAGGTAATGCTAAGTGGTGATAAGGATGTAAAATAACTGGAACATTCATACATTGCTGGTAGGAATATATTTTTTAATGTTTATTTATTTTGAAAGAGAGAGAGAGAGAACTACCAGGGGAGGGGCAGAGAGAGAGGGGACAGAGGATCTGAAGCAGACTCTGCGCTGACAGCAGAGAGCCCAATGCAGGGCTCAAACTCATGAACCATGAGATCATGACCTGAGCCGAAGCTGGATGCTTGACTGAGTGAACCACCTAGGCACCCGGGTAGGAATGTATTTTGACACAACTACTTGGAAAACTGTGTAGCATATTTAGCATAGTTAAATATACTTTTATCCCGTGACCCAGCAATCCCACACCTACATATAGTCACAAGAGAAATGAGTGCATGTGTCCAACAATAAAACATACAGGGACATTCACAGCTGTTTATTTTTAAGAGTCAAAAGGAGAACCAATCTTAATGTACATCAACAGAAGAATTGATAACTGAACTGTGGCATAATGTATAATAGTACAACTCAAAGCACAAAAAACAAACTAATGATACATGCAACAACGTGGGTGGATCTTAGTGAATCTTCTAGGGGGCTGAAAATGTACTCAATCTTCATTTGCATTTAGTGGGGGAATAGATACGTGAAAATTCTTCAATTAGGGTACGTTAGATTTAGATTAGGGTATTTTAATGTATATATGCTTAATATACTTTAATAAAAATAAGAAATCTTTGGGGGACCTAGGTGGCTCAGTCAGTTAAGCATCTGACTTCAGCTCAGGTCATGATCTTGCGGTTCGTGGGTTTGGGCCCCACGTCAGGCTCCGTGCTGACAGCTCAGAGCCTAGAGCCTGCTTCAGATTCTGTGTCTCCTTCTCTCTCTGCCCTTCCCCTGCTATCTCTCTCTCTCTCAAAAATAAATAAACATTAAAAAAATAGTTAAAAAAAGAAGAAATCTTTTTAAAAGCTGGTATGATCCAATTCTGATAAAATACTAAAAAATATTTTGTATATGTGTTTGTAAGGAAAAATGTCTAGAAAACTACAAAGGTTCATTTCTGAGAGGTGAGTTAACCAGTAATTTTAACTTTATACTTTGCTGTAATTTCTAAAAAGTATAAGAAGAAAAGTTATTTTCAAAAAGCTATTTTCAGAAGTAAAACTTTCACTATTGACAAATGACATATTATACACAGAAAACCCTAAAACTCTACCAAAATTGCTAGAACTGATAAATGAATTCAGTAAAGTCACAGGATACAAAATCAGTGTGCAGAAATATGTTGCATTTGTATACACTAATAATGAAGCAGCAAAAAGAGAAATCAAGAAAACAATCACATTTACAACTGCACCAAAAATAATGATACCTAGGAATAAACCTAATCAGAAGTAAAGACCTGTACTCTGAAAACTGTAAAACACTGATGACAGAAATTGAAGAGGACAGAAAGAAATGGAGATATCCCATGGTCATGGATTGGAAGAAAAATATTATTAAAATTCCTAAGCTACCCAAAGCAATCTATGTATTTAATGCAATCTCTATTGAAATACCACTAGCATTTTTCACAGAACTAGAACAAAATACCCTAAAATTTATATGGAATCACAAAAGACCACAAATAGCCAAAGTAATTTTGAAAAAGGAAAGCAAAGCTGGAGGTATCACAATTCTAGACTTCAAGTTATATTACAAAGCTGTAGTAATGAAAACAGTATGGTACTGGCACAAAAACAGACACATAGATCAATGGAACAGAATAGAAAACCCAGAAATAAACCCACAGCTATATGATCAGTTAATCTTCAACAATAGCAGTAAAGAATCCAATGGGAAAAAGACAGCCTCTTCAACAAATGGTGTTGGAAAAACTGGACAGCTACATGCAAAAGAATGAAACTGGACCACTTTCTTTCACCATGCATAAAAATAAGCTTGAAATAGATTAAAGACCTATATATGAGACCTGAAAGCATAAATATCCTAGAAAAGAGCACAAGCAGTAATGTCTCCGACATTGGCTCTAGCAACCTTTTTCTAGATATGTCTCCTGAGGCAAGGGAAACAAAAGCAGAAATAAATTATTGGGACTTCATCAAAATAAAAAGCTTCTGTACAGCAAAGGAAACAATCAACAAAACTGAAAGGCAACCTATGTAATAGGAGAAGATATTTGCAAATGATGTATCCAATAAAGGGTCAATATCCAAAATATATAAAGAACTTATACAACTCAACACCCAGAAAACAAATAATCCAATTTAAAAATGGGAATAAGATTCTCAGGATCCACATAAGAGTGAAAACATATGGTATCTATCTTTCTCTGTATGACTTATTTCACTTAGCATAACACTCTCCAGTTCCATCCATGTTGCTACAAATGTTTTCACTCTTATGTGGATCCTGAGAAACTTAACAGAAGACCATGGGGGAGGGGAAGAAAAAAAAAGGTTAGAGAGGGAGGGAGCCAAAACATAAGAGACTCTTAAAAACTGAGAACAAACTGAGGGTTGAGGGGGGGGTGGAAGGGAGGGGAGGGTGGGTGATAGGTATTGAGGAGGGCACCTGTTGGGATGAGCACTGGGTGTTGTGTGGAAACCAATTTGACAATAAATTTCATATTAAAAAAATAAAAATAAATAAAACTTGCCAAAATAAAAATAAATAAATAAATAAATAAATAAATAAATAAATAAATAACATAACTAAAAATGGGCATAAGAAATAAACAGGTATTTCTCCAAAGAAGACATCCCAGATAACCAACAGACACAAGAAAAAATGCTCAACATCACTTATCATAAGGGAAATACAAATCAAAATTACAGTATCACCTCACACCTGTCACAATGGCTAAAATGAAAAATGCAAGAAACAACAAGTATTGGTGAGGAGGTGGAGAAAAAGAAACTCACTTTCACTGTTGGTGGTAATGCAAACTGGTGTAGCCACTGTGGAAAACAGTATGGAGATTCTTCAAAAAGCTAAAAATAGCACTACCCATAACCCAGTAATCACACTACTGGATATTGATCCAAAATATACAAAAACACTAATTCAAAGGGATACATGCACCTCTATGTTTATAGCAGCATTATTTACAATAGCTAAATCATGGAAACAGCCCAAGTGTCTGTCAACTAATGAACGGACAAAGAATATACGGTATATATATGCAGCAGAATATTATTCAGCCAGAAAAATGAATGAAATCTTGACATCTGAGAGTATAATGCTAAGTGAAACAATTAAGTCAGAGATAGACAAATACCATAAGATTTCTCTCATATGTAGAATCTGACAGACAAAACAAATGAGCAAAGGAAAGAAGACAAATCAAGAAATAGACTCTTGGGGCACCTGTGTGGTAAAGCTTTACAGTTGGTAAAGCATCTGACTCTTGATTTTGGCTTGGGTCATGATCTCACGGTTCAGGAGTTCAAAAGCCCCATATCTGACTCTGTGCTAATGGTGTAGAGCCTGCTTGGGATTCTCTCTCTGCCTCTTCCCCACTTGTGAGCATGATCTCTCTCTCAAAATAAACACTAAGAAAAAAAGAAACAGACTCTTAACTATAGAGAAAAAAACTGATGGTTTACCAGAAAGGAGATAGGTGGGGAGATGGGTTAAATGGGTGATAGGCATTAAGGAAGGCGCTTCTTGTGATAAGCACTAAGTGTTGTACGTAAGTGATGAATCACTAAATCCTACATCTGAAACTAATATTGCGCTATGTTAACTAACTGGAATTTAAATAAAAACTTGAAAAAAAAACTGGTGTTGCATACCAAAACCAGTATCAGTATTAAGTCCAAATTGTTAAAACTATGTTTCAAAACTGAATGCACAGTTAAAAAACTGAGAATGCTAACATGTATACTATGATAAAATAAATATACTTCATCATTGCTATCCCCACTAAAGAACAGTTTGCCTTTCCCTCACATAACTTTATTAGTAATCCACAGATAATCAGTCTTTTAGCTCATTCCACCAACTTCCCAAATTGCAGATTTCAACTGTGCTTCTATTTTAGAGACTGGCTCCTTCCTGGAGAATGAGAGCTACCTGAAAGGTTCCCATCCTGTCAATATCTTCAATATTCCAACTAATTTATACTGCAAAACGGAGAAGGCCAAATAATGTCCCTGTAAATCAATCCAAATGACTAATTTCCTTATCATTACCAGCTTCTACATTTCGAAGACATCCTAAGCAATATGTGTCTTTTGAGAACATTTTTTGACAACATTCAGTAAATGCACCGACTGTTTAGACCAATTTTCCTTCAGTTAGAATAAAGTAATTTCACATAAATAAAATATTGCGCTAACTAGCGTTTTTACATAAATGGTCTAATATCCTAGATCCAGAATCTCTCTCTCTAGAGAAACCAGATTAACATTACTTCTCAATTTTTATACATTTTCATTTAATGGAATTAACTACTTTATAGAGGAAGTTAGAATGAAGAATAAATGAGATGACACCGCTTGATACATTGTAGGTCCTCAATGTCAGTTCCCTAACTGTAAGATTTTCTCCTTTCGAATGCCTTGGAAACTGGTCTCAATATATTAAAACTGTCTTTACCAACAGATATCTTATATTTTCACTCATATGTGGATCTTGAGAAACTTAACATAAGACCATGGGGGAAGAGAAAGGGAAAAATAGCTACAAACAGAGAGGGAGGGAGGCAAACCATAAGAGACTCTTAAATACAGAGAACAAACTGAGGATTGATGGGGGTGGGGTGGGTGAGAGGGTAAAATGGGTGATGCGCATTGCAGAGGGCATTTGTTGGGATGAGCACTGGGTGTTGTATGTAACGCGATGAACCACAGGAGTCTACTCCAAAAACCAAGAGCACACTTTACACACTGTACTTTAGCCAATTTTACAATAAATTATATTTTTTAAAAAAACTGTCTTTATCAGAATAAACTTACTGTTTTTTTAATGTTTGTTTATTTTTGACAGACAGATAGACTTAGACACACACACACGCACAGGAACACACAGAGCACAAGTGGGGGAGGGGCAGACAGAGAGGGAGACACAGAATATGAAGCAGGCTCTAGACTCTGAGCTGTCAGTACAGCCAATGAAGGACTTGAACTCATGAGCCATGAGATCATGACCTGAGCTGAAGTCGGATGTTTAACCGACTAAGCCACCCAGGCGCCCCATAAACCTACTGTTTTAATCATATTCACACACACTAGACCCATGGATATTTCTGAACAAAGTGAATATGGTGAATGTTTTGCCAATTAACAACAGCATTATACCCATCAGTCCATTCTTCAGATAGTTTCTGTACTGTCTTGAAAGGACTAGAAAAACAGAAATGGAACCAGAGACAAAGTAAACATCTCAAAGGCACTAATATCTTCAGTAACTATCTTTTTGGGTCTTAAACATACTATAGTTAGAATTAAAATCACCAAGAATAAAGTGTAAAGACATTACTTTCCTGATTTAAGAAACTGGAGCTGAAAATTATGATTTCACTGAGATCAGCTATGAAGCAGTAATAAAATAGGAAATGTCAGTCAGAACCACAATTTCCAGAGTAATCTTACAAATGTACACATCAGATATGCTAATATGTAGATTTATCTGTGAAAAAATTATATATAAAAACATTTTATTGACTCCTGATGCATTCAAAATCTAAAATCTGGCCAATCCTGTCACTGCTTCTAACGATACCAACAAAAACCTGAAAGACACTCCTCATCCTAGTAGTCAATGCTAAACGTTTGCAACAACAAAAATCACTGTTACCTTTCCTTATGTTAATCCACATTATTCATACAGAAAAAAAAATTCTAGGAGACTGAATCAATATGGTAACAGTGATCATATACATTCATTCTATTACTCGAGAAAGCAAGATGATGGTTTAAAAAACTGGAATAAAGTTATAACATCCTAGAAAAATTAAAAACGAGTGCCATCCACAGACCATAAATGGTGGAGAATCTCCAAATGAATAGAAAACAATAGTTCACATACACAGGGAAACAAAATCATTGGAAACCAAAGCTTCAAACATATATGGAACATATATGGAGAAAACTACTACAAAGTTAGGAGTGATTTGGGAAGCACAAAACCTACTCACAGTAGATACCAGAAGCATGAAGTGGCCTTGGGGAATTTATCTGAGAGATTCAATGGGAAGGTAAAGAAGGAGCAACTGGGCACTCCTATCCACCTCCAAATCCCTGTTGTGCTAAGAGGTAAGTAGCAATGGAGATTGGCTAAAAATTCAAGAGGGAGCTGGGTTAGAAAATCAGGATTACCAAACCTCTCAGGAACACCAAAGGTAGAAAAAGAGAAGCACCAAAATAAAAAAAAAATCTTTAGAACAATTAACTTCAGGTAGATACTTAATGCTGCCTGGAAGTGTTACTACCACTCATTTTACCATTCTCTTAGAAAACTTATTTATACCTTCTCCTCTCTCCTCAAACTTTTAATACACACTCTCTCTCTCCCAAACTCATGCTCGGATGATGACCATACTTCTATTTCACTGAGAAAATAAAAAAGAAACAAGAAAAGAATTACTGTAAACTCATACTACCACATCTACTCACCTAATATAATTTGTGCCCACACTCTCTACCTTCACGCATATTATTATGGACAACCTGTCTGGGCTCCTATGCTAAGGCCAACTCTTCTATTTAGAAATTAAACTTCATCTCCTCTCACCTTCTCCAGAACATCACTCCAGTAATTCTCCATTCTCTTTCCTATTATCACCAATTTTTCCCTCACTTTGAAACTGTTCCTCTTATGAGATTGTATCCCCATTAAAACAAACCCTCTCAACCAGAACTCATTGAGATATGACCAATTGTGAAGTTGGGGCAAAGAAGAATAGAATGCGCTTGTTGTGAAAAGGTAAGTTCAAAGAATGATGGGGACATGTCAAAAGTTTAAAGAAACAAGTTTGAAGAGGAACCCACTAGCCCAATCTGAGATAGATGGTGCATCAAAATAAATAATGATACTCGTGAGTTATAAACCATAGAACAAAATAAAAATACTTTTATATATTTAAATCAATCAACCAAAAAATTGGGAAAACGGAAAGCTTTAATCCAAATAATAAATACAGAATTTGAAAACCATTATCTGGCAATCATCATAGTAATAATCATCATAGGCAATAATGGCTGCCAAAACTGTGGGTAAAGGTTTTATGATAAACATAGACTCAAAGTAACTCCTCACATATTACTTAATTATAAATTAAAAAATAATAACTTTTCAGTGGTAAAATCTGGTAGACAGAACCTTAACCTACTAATCAAAATTAATTTCACCAGTAATAAAACAACGGACACCATGTGCCTCCTGATATAATACACTAAAAAGGACTCAAAAATCGCCTTTATATTATTCCTGCCACAAATGCATAACCTGAATCTAATCATGTGGAAACATAAGAACAACCCATTTTGAATACTAATCTATAAAATAGCTGGTCTACACTCATCAAAATCATCAAGGTCATAAAAGACCAAGAAAGACTAAAACAATTGTTCCAAATTAGAAGAAACTATTAAAGTAGAGTGACAATAAAATACAAACAATTATTCTAGATTGTATTCTAAACCAGAATGTTTTCTCCTCTGCTGTTATTAAGAGGAGTCATATATTTAGAAGAAATCTTCTTTGGAGAACAGTTAAAAATGAAGAATCTGAGAAACTTCTGGAACATCCATTATATATGCCACTAATGTCCAGCTAACTACAAAAGATCTCACTAATAGTACAGGCATTCATTAGATGTGGGATGAGGCATTGTTAACCTAGAAGTCACAAAGTTTACACACTTTATTTTTTTTTTATTTATATATGAAATTTATTGTCAAATTGGTTTCCATACAACACCCAGTGCTCATCCCAAAAGGTGCCCTCCTCAATACCCATCACCCACCCTCTCCTCCCTCCCACCCCCCATCAACCCTCAGTTGGCTCTCAGTTCTC